>NW_027222471.1:0-166062 GCF_030179895.1 Drosophila kikkawai | reverse complement strand
TTTATATTAGTTTTTACAAGGCTAATACATTTGCATACTCAATTGTAAATTTGTAAGCAAAAAGTTCACAACTCAGCTAATAATGCCTGTATCCACTTCAGAATTTGTATTTATATTAGTTTTTACATGGCTAATACATTTGCATACTCAATTGTAAATTTGTAAACAAAAAGTTCACAACACCGCTAATAATGCATGTATCCACGGCAGAATTTGTATTTATATTAGTTTTTACAAGGCTAATACATTTGCATACTCAATTGTAAATTTGTAAACAAAAAGTTCACAACTCAGCTAATAATGCCTGTATCCACTTCAGAATTTGTATTTATATTAGTTTTTACAAGGCTAATACATTTGCATACTCAATTGTAAATTTGTAAACAAAAAGTTCACAACTCAGCTAATAATGCCTGTATCCACTTCAGAATTTGTATTTATATTAGTTTTTACATGGCTAATACATTTGCATACTCAATTGTAAATTTGTAAACAAAAAGTTCACAACTCCGCTAAAAATGCATGTATCCACGGCAGAATTTGTATTTATATTAGTTTTTACAAGGCTAATACATTTGCATACTCAATTGTAAATTTGTAAACAAAAAGTTGACAACTCAGCTAATAATGCCTGTATCCACTTCAGAATTTGTATTTATATTAGTTTTTACATGGCTAATACATTTGCATACTCAATTGTAAATTTGTAAACAAAAAGTTCACAACTCAGCTAATAATGCCTGTATCGACTTCAGAATTTGTATTTATATTAGTTTTTACAAGGCTAATACATTTGCATACTCAATTGTAAATTTGTAAACAAAAAGTTCACAACTCAGATAATAAAGCATAATCCACTTCAGAATTTGTATTTATAACAGTTTCTACACGGCTAATACATTTGCATACTCAATTGTAAATTTGAAAACAAAAAGTTCACATCTCAGCTAATAATGCATGTATCCACTTTAGAATTTGTATTTATAATAGTTTTTTAAACGGCTAATACATTTGCATACTAAATTGTAAATTTGTAAACAAAAAGTTCACATCTCAGCTAATAATGAAATTTGTAAACAAAAAGTTCACAACTCAGCTAATAATGCATGTATCCACTTAGGAATGTGTATAGTTTTTACACGGCTAATACATTTGCATACTCAATTGTGAATTTGTAAACAAAAAGTTCACAACTCCGCTAATAATGCATGTATCCACGGCAGAATTTGTATTTATATTAGTTTTTACAAGGCTAATACATTTGCATACTCAATTGTAAATTTGTAAACAAAAAGTTCACAACTCAGCTAATAATGCCTGTATCCACTTCAGAATTTGTATTTATATTAGTTTTTACATGGTTAATACATTTGCATACTCAATTGTAAATTTGTAAACAAAAAGTTCACATCTCAGCTAATAATGAAATTTGTAAACAAAAAGTTCACAACTCAGGTAATAATGCATGTCTCCACGGCAGAATTTGTACTTATATTAGTTTTTATAAGGCTAATACATTTGCATACTCAATTGTAAATTTGTAAACAAAAAGTTCACAACTCAGCTAATAATGCCTGTATCCACTTCAGAATTTAGTATTTATATTAGTTTTTACATGGCTAATACATTTGCATACTCAATTGTAAATTTGTAAACAAAAAGTTCACAACTCCGCTAATAATGCATGTATCCACGGCAGAATTTGTACTTATATTAGTTTTTAGAAGGCTAATACATTTGCATACTCAATTGTAAATTTGTAAACAAAAAGTTCACAACTCAGCTAATAATGCCTGTATCCACTTCAGAATTTGTATTTATATAAGTTTTTACATGGCTAATACATTTGCATACTCAATTGTAAATTTGTAAACAAAAAGTTCACAACTCCGCTAATAATGCATGTATCCACGGCAGAATTTGTATTTATATTCGTTTTTACACGGCTAATACATTTGCATACTCAATTGTAAATTTGTAAGCAAAAAGTTCACAGCTCAGCTAATAATGCCTGTATCGACTTCCGAATTTGTATTTATATTAGTTTTTACACGGCATACTCAATTGTAAATTTGTAAACAAAAAGTTCACAGCGCAGCTAATAATGCCTGTATCCACTTCAGAATTTGTATTCATATTAGTTTTTTCAAGGCTAATACATTTGCATACTCAATTGTAAATTTGTAAACAAAAAGTTCACAACTCAGCTAATAATGCCTGTATCCACTTCAGAATTTGTATTTATAACAGTTTTTACACGGCTAATACATTTGCATACTCAATTGTAAATTTGAAAACAAAAAGTTCACATCTCAGCTAATAATGCATGTATCCACTTTAGAATTTGTATTTATAATAGTTTTTACACGTCTAATACATATGCATACTAAATTATAAATTTGTAAACAAAAAGTTCACATCTCAGCTAATAATGAAATTTGTAAACAAAAAGTTCACAACTCAGCTAATAATGCATGTATCCACTTAGGAATGTGTATAGTTTTTACACGGCTAATACATTTGCATACTCAATTGTGAATTTGTAAACAAAAAGTTCACAACTCAGCTAATAATGCCTGTATCCACTTCAGAATTTGTATTTATATTAGTTTTTACACGGCTAATACATTTGCATACTCAATTGTAAATTTGTAAACAAAAAGTTCACATCTCAGCTAATAATGCATAAATCTACGGCAGAATTTGTATTTAAATTAATTCTTACAATTCTAATACATTTGCATACTCAATTGTAAATTTGTAAACAAAAAGTTCACAACTAAGCTAATAATGCATGTATCAACGGCAGAATTTGTACTTATATTAGTTTTTACACGGCTTATACATTTGCATACTCAATTGTAAATTTGTAAACAAAAAGTTCACAACTCAGCTAATAATGCCTGTATCCACTTCAGAATTTGTATTTATATTAGTTTTTACATGGCTAATACATTTGCATACTCAATTGTAAATTTGTAAACAAAAAGTTCACAACTCCGCTAATAATGCATGTATCCACGGCAGAATTTGTACTTATATTAGTTTTTAGAAGGCTAATACATTTGCATACTCAATTGTAAATTTGTAAACAAAAAGTTCACAACCCAGCGAATAATGCCTGTATCCACTTCAGAATTTGTATTTATATTAGTTTTTACATGGCTTATACATTTGCATACTCAATTGTAAATTTGTAAACAAAAAGTTCACAACTCCGCTAATAATGCATGTATCCACGGCAGAATTTGTATTTATATTCGTTTTTACACGGCTAATACATTTGCATACTCAATTGTAAATTTGTAAGCAAAAAGTTCACAGCTCAGCTAATAATACCTGTATCGACTTCCGAATTTGTATTTATATTAGTTTTTACACGGCATACTCAATTGTAAATTTGTAAACAAAAAGTTCACAGCGCAGCTAATAATGCCTGTATCCACTTCAGAATTTGTATTTATATTAGTTTTTTCAAGGCTAATACATTTGCATACTCAATTGTAAATTTGTAAACAAAAAGTTCACAACTCAGATAATAATGCCTGTATCCACTTCAGAATTTGTATTTATAACAGTTTTTATACGGCTAATACATTTGCATACTCAATTGTAAATTTGAAAACAAAAAGTTCACATCTCAGCTAATAATGCATGTATCCACTTTAGAATTTGTATTTATAATAGTTTTTACACGTCTAATACATTTGCATACTAAATTATAAATTTGTAAACAAAAAGTTCACATCTCAGCTAATAATGAAATTTGTAAACAAAAAGTTCACAACTCAGCTAATAATGCATGTATCCACTTAGGAATGTGTATAGTTTTTACACGGCTAATACATTTGCATACTCAAGTGTGAATTTGTAAACAAAAAGTTCACAACTCCGCTAATAATGCATGTATCCACTTCAGAATTTGTATTTATATTAGTTTTTACAAGGCTAATACATTTGCATACTCAATTGTAAATTTGTAAACAAAAAGTTCACAGCTCAGCTAATAATGAAATTTGTAAACAAAAAGTTCACAACTCAGCTAATAATGCCTGTATCCACTTCAGAATTTGTATTTATATTAGTTTTTACAAGGCTAATACATTTGCATACTCAATTGTAAATTTGTAAACAAAAAGTTCACAACTCAGCTAATAATGCCTGTATCCACTTCAGAATTTGTATTTATATTAGTTTTTACAAGGCTAATACATTTGCATACTCAATTGTAAATTTGTAAACAAAAAGTTCACAACTCAGCTAATAATGCCTGTATCCACTTCAGAATTTAGTATTTATATTAGTTTTTACATGGCTAATACATTTGCATACTCAATTGTAAATTTGTAAACAAAAAGTTCACAACTCCGCTAATAATGCATGTATCCACGGCAGAATTTGTATTTATATTCGTTTTTACACGGCTAATACATTTGCATACTCAATTGTAAATTTGTAAACAAAAAGTTCACAGCTCAGCTAATAATGCCTGTATCCACTTCAGAATTTAGGGTTTATATTAGTTTTACATGGCTAATACATTTGCATACTCAATTGTAAATTTGTAAACAAAAAGTTCACAACTCCGCTAATAATGAATGTATCCACGGCAGAATTTGTATTTATATTCGTTTTTACACGGCTAATACATTTGCATACTCAATTGTAAATTTGTAAACAAAAAGTTCACAGCTCAGCTAATAATGCCTGTATCCACTTCAGAATTTAGGGTTTATATTAGTTTTTACATGGCTAATACATTTGCATACTCAATTGTAAATTTGTAAACAAAAAGTTCACAACTCCGCTAATAATGAATGTATCCACGGCAGAATTTGTATTTGTATTAGTTTTTACAAGGCTAATACATTTGCATACTCAATTGTAAATTTGTAAACAAAAAGTTTACAACTCAGCTAATAATGCCTGTATCCACTTCAGAATTTGTATTTATATTAGTTTTTACATGGCTAATACATTTGCATACTCAATTGTAAATTTGTAAACAAAAAGTTCACAACTCCGCTAATAATGCATGTATCCACGGCAGAATTTGTATTTATATTCGTTTTTACACGGCTAATACATTTGCATACTCAATTGTAAATTTGTAAACAAAAAGTTCACAGCTCAGCTAATAATGCCTGTATCCACTTCAGAATTTAGGGTTTATATTAGTTTTTACATGGCTAATACATTTGCATACTCAATTGTAAATTTGTAAACAAAAAGTTCACAACTCCGCTAATAATGAATGTATCCACGGCAGAATTTGTATTTGTATTAGTTTTTACAAGGCTAATACATTTGCATACTCAATTATAAATTTGTAAACAAAAAGTTCACAGCGCAGCTAATAATGCCTGTATCCACTTCAGAATTTGTATTTATATTAGTTTTTACAAGGCTAATACATTTGCATACTCAATTGTAAATTTGTAAACAAAAAGTTCACAACTCACCTAATAATGCCTGTATCCACTTCAGAGTTTGTATTTATATTAGTTTTTACAAGGCTAATACATTTGCATACTCAATTGTAAATTTGTTCATTTCGCATTCGACCTTCATTGAGTGCAGACGTGCTTACGGACGACCGCTACGCGGGGTTTATTCTCGAAGTGTTTTTTCATGGTGAAAAAGTAAATTCGGAACTCTAAACTACGTACTGTCAGCTAGGCCAAGCCCTACAGTGCGTATGACATACGGACACTAGTGCGTGAGACGTGTTTTTGAGCTGCAAAGTTCATTTATATTGTGCCACGCGTAACAAGCTCAAAATAATGAGCGGCGATCAAAAGAATGAGCGTAGAACCTTTGTAAACCAAAGAAACGGTGTTTTCTCTTATTTCTCAACTCGCGATATCGAAGCAGAAAAAACGTCTACCAAGCCCAACCCGGCTCTACTGACCGCCGACGGCACGAGAGCGCGCTCTTGCTCTCCCGCCCTACTTATTCCAGCTCCTACATCTTGGAGCTCCCAATGCCAAACCCCACCACCAGCGGCTTCGATGGAAGACGCACCAACAACAAGCAGAGCTGCAATTTCTGCAAACGCATCAAAAGCAACAGCAACAACTAAACCAACGACCAATATTGCGAAATCGGTGCCAACGGCCGCAGCGCAAAATACAATGGTAACAAAAACCGTGAGCTCCGATAAGCAACAAGCGGTTCCGGCCATACAGACTGGCATGGATCGCTACATCCAAATTAAGCGTAAGCTTAGCCCCCCATAACACGGTTGGTAACAAGCCTAAGATCAACCGTGTCACCAAAAGCTACGACCCAAACAACACCAACAAATTTTCTCCGCTAGCAGCTGGTGAGAATAATGAAGCAGAGCTGGAGCAGGAGACTCAAAAACAGCCAAAGCCCCCACCTATATATATAAGGGAGAAAAGTTCAAACGCCCTGGTCAACAAAATTGTTGCGGTGGTCGGGGACGGAAACTTTCATGTTGTTCCGATTATTAAAGGGAACATCTGCTAAACCAAAGTTCAAACCAAAACAGAAGAACACTTTCGAGCTGTGTCTAATTACCTGCAGGAAGCAAAAAAGAGCTTTTACACCTACCAACTAAAAAGCAGCAAGGGGCTGCAAGTAGTGCTGAAAGGAATTGAACCCCCTCCGAGATACTAGAAGCCCTGAAAGGCAAGGGTTTCTTTGCCAAGAATGTTAGCAACATTATCAACAAAAACAAAAAGCCGCAACCTCTTTTCAAAGTCGAACTTGAGCCAGACAGTAAAGCCCTAAAGAAGAATGTAGTTCACCCGATCTACAAGTTGCAGTTCCTACTGCAGCGAAGAATCACCGTGGAAGAACCTCACAAACGCAACGGTCCTGTGCAATGCACGAATTGCCAGGAGTATGGTCATACAAGGACATACTGCACCCTTCGGTCAGTCTGCGTAGTCTGTGGAGACTTCCACAACTCCGCACACTGCCCTGCGAACAAAGAAGACCCCAACACGAAAAAATTCGGAAACTGCGGAGGAAACCATACAGCTAACTACAGAGGCTGTGAGGTTTACAAGGAGCTGAAGAGTCGCATGCGAAGAGCGACAGCTACACGCCAACAAAATACACAAAATGTGTATTTTAATTCAAAAACTACTCCAGATGTATTTTTTGCCAAAGCAGCCAGATCTTCTTTTGGTCCGCTAAATGCCCCAACGGGCATCTCCTACGCCGAAGCTCTACGGACAGGTATGCAAAATCCACTCCCCACAAACTCAGTAAATGCTCAGCAGGCCCCAGAGCAGCCACTAAACAACATGGAATCCATGATGGTGACCATGCAACAAAGCATGATGGAACTCATGTCATTTATGAAAACGACCATGCAAACGCTCGTCCAGAATCAGAATATGGTGATACAGCTGCTCGTAGCACAACAGTCAAAATAATCAATGTCCAATCTACGTATATCCACGTGGAATGCCAATGGCGTCTCACGGCATAAACTTGAACTAACACAAATTCTAAACGAAAACCACATCGACGCCATGCTACTGGTTGAAACGCACCTCACAAGCAGATACAACTTTCATATAAGAGGTTATACCTTCTACCGCACAGATCATCCAGATGGTAAAGCCCACGGCGGGACCGGCATCCTTATCAGAGAACGCATCAAACACCACTTCCACCAAAGGTTTGCAACAAATTACCTGCAAGCTACGTCCATTAAAGTGCAGTCAGGTAACGGCAACCTTTGCATTGCTGCTGTCTACTGCCCACCTCGCTTTACAATCTCTGAAGGTCAATTCATGGATTTTTACAACTCACTTGGAGATCGATTTATAGCTGCAGGAGATTACAACGCCAAGCATACGCATTGGGGATCCCGCCTCGTGACCCCCAAGGGAAGACAACTGTACAACGCTCTCATCAATGTGAGAAATAAGCTGGACTACGTTTCCCCTGGTAGCCCCACATATTGGCCAGCAGACCCCAGAAAGATACCCGATCTAATTGACTTCGCGGTGACAAAAAACATCCCACGAAATTTAATAAACGCCAAGGCCCTTCCAGACCTTCCTTCAGATCACTCGCCGCTGTTGATAACCCTCCTTCAAAGCCCAGAAACTACGGATCGCCCCTATAGGCTGACGTCGCACAGAACCAATTGGATGAAATACAAAAAGTATGTGAGTTCCCACATTGAGCTAGCCCCCCAGCTCAATACTGAAACCGACATCGACTCCTCCACCTCCGCACTG
The DNA here is from genome assembly GCF_030179895.1 of Drosophila kikkawai. Classification (NCBI taxonomy): domain Eukaryota; kingdom Metazoa; phylum Arthropoda; class Insecta; order Diptera; family Drosophilidae; genus Drosophila; species Drosophila kikkawai. The sequence goes on along the minus strand of NW_027222471.1, from coordinate 157,837 downwards.
GAAGAGGTACTTGTGACTGCAGCCAGAATCTCAACACCACAACAGAAGGATGTGCAAAAAATCAAATTCAAAACGAACCAGCAAATTGAACAGCTTATCCAAGAAAAGAGGCGTCTGCGACGAGTGTAGCAAACCAATAGATCGCCATGCTCAAAGCAACGTCTAAATGAAGCCACACGCAAACTAAGCCGGGCCCTGAAGCAAGATGCCGAAAAAGCACAATTAAGATATATTGAAAAACTCTCGCCAACCAGCACAAAGCATCCCTTATGGAGAGCTCACCCAAATTTAAGCTCACCGGCTGAAACCATCACCCCGATAAGAAAGTCATCTGGTTGCTGGGCCCGCAGCGACAAAGACAGAGCCGAAACTTTTGCCTCACATCTCCAGGGCGTTTTCCAGCCGAACCCTGCTGCAAATCCATTTGATCTACCGCAAATCCACACTGAAACGGAATCTACTCCAGCATCATTTCGTCCGATCGAGATAACGAAGGTCATCAGGGAACTGAAGCCGAAAAAGGCTCCCGGCGTTGACCTAATAACTCAAAAAATGATAATTGAACTTCCGAATTGTGCTATTGAGGTCATCTGTAAAATCTTCAATGGGATCATAAGTCTCGGCCATTACCCAACAAAATGGAAAAAATCTATAATTATAATGATACCGAAGACCGGAAAAGACCACACGATTCCGTCATCTTACCGACCAATAAGTCTACTATCATGCTTGTCCAAGTTATTTGAAAAATGCCTACTAAAGCGCATAATCCCTTATCTGGGAGCTCACAACATTATCCCAGCTCATCAATTTGGCTTCAGAGAAAAACATGGAACTATCGAGCAAGTTAACAGAATAACATCAGAAATTCGCACAGCCTTCGAGCATCGAGAATATTGCAGCGCGATATATCTCGACGTTTCTCAAGCATTCGACCGAGTCTGGCTCAACGGCCTCATGCACAAAATAAAAACACTCTTGCCGGTATACACACACAAATTACTTGAGTCGTATCTCTACAACAGAGTCTTCGCAGTGAGGTGCAACGCAACAACATCCGGCACCTATTCAATCGAAGCTGGAGTCCCACAACAAAGTGCACTTGGGCCTACCCTATTTGTTCTATACACAGCGGATATCCCCACAAGCGACCAGCTAACATTATCCACTTTCGCTGATGACACTGCGATCCTCAGCCGTTCCAGATGCCCAGTCCGTGCAACAGCCCAGCTCGCCAACCACCTCAAGGTAGTCGAGAAGTGGCTATCTGATTGGCGTATTAAAATAAATGAACAAAAGTGTAAGCACATAACGTTCACCCTCAACAGACAAACATGCCCCCCGCTCTACCTGAACAGCACACTGATCCCCGAAGTCAACGTGGTAACGTACCTGGGCGTCCACCTGGACAGACGCCTAAGATGGCGAAGACATATTGAATGCAAGAAACTTCATCTAAAACTAAAAGCCAGCAGCCTCCACTGGCTCATAAACTCCCGATCGCCCCTGTGTCTGGACTACAAGGTCCTGCTCTACAACTCCACACTAAAGCCATCCACAGGGATCTCGGCATTCCTGCAGTTAAGAACGAAATAGAAAAACAAAAAGCGTCCTACAAGGAAAAACTCTCCACCCATCCAAATCCTTTAGCAAGGGACTTGATACGAGTTTCCAGAAGAAGCCGCCTACTACGTAACCATCCAACCCAGCCATAATTATTCAGGGCCATTTACTCTGTACCAGTCTCATGACTGCTAGTTAGGTAGTATTGTAAGATTTGATACACTTATTGTTAGTCTCATAAATGAGAAGATTCAATAAATAAAAGCAAAGCCTAAAAAAAAAAAAAAAAAAATTGTAAATTTGTAAACAAAAAGTTCACAACTCAGATAATAATGCATATATCCACTTCAGAATTTGTATTTATAATAGTTTTTACACGGCTAATACATTTGCATACTCAATTGTAAATTTGAAAACAAAAAGTTCACATCTCAGCTAATAATGCATGTATCCACTTTAGAATTTGTATTTATAATAGTTTTACACGGCTAATACATTTGCAGACTAAATTGTAAATTTGTAAACAAAAAGTTCACATCTCAGCTAATAATGCATGTATCCACGGCAGAATTTATATTTAAATTAGTTCTTACAATGCTAATACATTTGCATACTCAATTGTAAATTTGTAAACAAAAAGTTCACAACTCCGAAAATAATGCATGTATCCACGGCAGAATTTGTATTTATATTCGTTTTTAGAAGGCTAATACATTTGCATACTCAATTGTAAATTTGTAAACAAAAAGTTCACAACTCAGCTAATAATGCATGTATCCACGGCAGAATTTATATTTATATTAGTTTTTACACGTCTAATACATTTGCATACTCAATTGTAAATTTTTAAACAAAAAGTTCACAACTCCACTAATAATGCATGTATCCAACCAGAATTTGTACTTATATTAGTTTTTAGAAGGCTAATACATTTGCATACTCAATTGTAATTTGTAAACAAAAAGTTCACACCGCTAATAATGCATGTATCCGCGGCAGAATTTGTACTTATATTAGTTTTTAGAAGGCTAATTTATTTGCATACTCAATTGTAAATTTGTAAACAAAAAGTTCACAACTCCACTAATAATGCATGTATCCAACCAGAATATGTACTTATTTTAGTTTTTACACGTCTAATACATTTGCATACTCAATTGTAAATTTGTAAACAAAAAGTTCACAACTCAGCTAATAATGCCTGTATCCACTTCAGAATTTGTATTTATATTAGTTTTTAGAAGGCTAATACATTTGCATACTCAATTGTAAATTTGTAAACAAAAAGTTCACAACTCAGATAATAATGCATATATCCACTTCAGAATTTGTATTTATAATAGTTTTTACACGGCTAATACATTTGCATACTCAATTGTAAATTTGAAAACAAAAAGTTCACAGCTCAGCTAATAATGTCTGTATCCACTTCAGAATTTGTATTTATAATAGTTTTTACACGGCTAATACATTTGCATACTCAATTGTAAATTTGTAAACAAAAAGTTCACATCTCAGCTAATAATGAAATTTGTAAACAAAAAGTTCACAACTCAGCTAATAATGCATGTATCCACGGCATAAATTGTACTTATATTATTTGTTACATGGCTAATACATTTGCATACTTAATTGTAAATCTGTAGACAAAAAGTTCACAGCTCAGCTAATAATACATGTATCCACTTCAGAATTTGTATTTATATTCGTTTTTACACGACTAATACATTTGCATACTCAATTGTAAATTTGTAATCAAAAAGTTCACAACTCCGCTAATAGTGCATGTATCCACGGCAGAATTTGTATTTATATTAGTTTTTACAAGGCTAATACATTTGCATACTCAATTATAAATTTGTAAACAAAAAGTTCACAACTCAGCTAATAATGCCTGTATCCACTTCAGAAATTGTATTTATATTAGTTTTTACATGGCTAATACATTTGCATACTCAATTGTAAATTTGTAAACAAAAAGTTCACATCTCAGCTAATAATGAAATTTGTAAACAAAAAGTTCACAACTCAGCTAATAATGCATGTATCCACGGCAGAATTTGTACTTATATTAGTTTTTACAAGGCTAATACATTTGCATACTCAATTGTAAATTTGTATACAAAAAGTTCACAACTCAGCTAATAATGCCTGTATCCACTTCAGAATTTGTATTTATATTAGTTTTTACAAGGCTAATACATTTGCATACTCAATTGTAAAATTGTAAACAAAAAGTTCACAACTCAGCTAATAATGCCTGTATCCACGGCAGAATTTGTATTTATATTAGTTTTTACAAGGCTAATACATTTGCATACTTAATTGTAAATTTGTAAACAAAAAGTTCACAACTCAGCTAATAATGCCTGTATCCACTTCAGAATTTGTATTTATATTAGTTTTTACAAGGCTAATACATTTGCATACTCAATTGTTAATTTGTAAACAAAAAGTTCACAACTCAGCTAATAATGCCTGTATCCACTTCAGAATTTGTATTTATATTAGTTTGTACAAGGCTAATACATTTGCATACTCAATTGTAAATTTGTAAACAAAAAGTTTACAACTCAGCTAATATTGCCTGTATCCACTTCAGAATTTGTATTTATATTAGTTTTTACATGGCTAATACATTTGCATACTCAATTGTAAATTTGTAAACAAAAAGTTCACAACTCCGCTAATAATGCATGTATCCATGGCAGAATTTGTACTTATATTAGTTTTTAGAAGGCTAATACATTTGCATACTCAATTGTAAATTTGAAAACAAAAAGTTCACAACTCAGCTAATAATGCATGAATCCACTTCAGATTTTGTATTTATATTAATTTTTACACGGCTAATACATTTGCATACTCAATTGTAAATTTGTAAACAAAAAGTTCACATCTCAGCTAATAATGCATGTATCCTCGGCAGAATTTGTACTTATATTAGTTTTTACAAGGCTAATACATTTGCATACTCAATTGTAAATTTGTATACAAAAAGTTCACAACTCAGCTAATAATGCCTGTATCCACTTCAGAATTTGTATTTATATTAGTTTTTACAATGCTAATACATTTGCATACTCAATTGTAAAATTGTAAACAAAAAGTTCACAACTCAGCTAATAATGCCTGTATCCACGGCAGAATTTGTATTTATATTAGTTTTTACAAGGCTAATACATTTGCATACTTAATTGTAAATTTGTAAACAAAAAGTTCACAACTCAGCTAATAATGCCTGTATCCACTTCAGAATTTGTATTTATATTAGTTTTTACAAGGCTAATACATTTGCATACTCAATTGTAAATTTGTAAACAAAAAGTTCACAACTCAGCTAATAATGCCTGTATCCACTTCAGAATTTGTATTTATATTAGTTTGTACAAGGCTAATACATTTGCATACTCAATTGTAAATTTGTAAACAAAAAGTTTACAACTCAGCTAATATTGTCTGTATCCACTTCAGAATTTGTATTTATATTAGTTTTTACATGGCTAATACATTTGCATACTCAATTGTAAATTTGTAAACAAAAAGTTCACAACTCCGCAAATAATGCATGTATCCACGGCAGAATTTATACTTATATTAGTTTTTAGAAGGCTAATACATTTGCATACTCAAATGTAAATTTGTAAACAAAAAGTTCACAACTCAGCTAATAATGCATGTATCCACGGCAGAATTTATATTTATATTAGTTTTTACACGTCTAATACATTTGCATACTCATTTGTAAATTTTTAAACAAAAAGTTCACAACTCCACTAATAATGCATGTATCCAACCAGAATTTGTACTTATATTAGTTTTTAGAAGGCTAATACATTTGCATACTCAATTGTAAATTTGTAAACAAAAAGTTCACAACTCCGCTAATAATGCATGTATCCACGGCAGAATTTGTACTTATATTAGTTTTTAGAAGGCTAATTTATTTGCATACTCAATTGTAAATTTGTAAACAAAAAGTTCACTACTCCACTAATAATGCATGTATCCAACCAGAATATGTACTTATTTTAGTTTTTACACGTCTAATACATTTGAATACTCAATTGTAAATTTGTAAACAAAAAGTTCACAACTCAGCTAATAATGGCTGTATCCACTTCAGAATTTGTATTTATATTAGTTTTTAGAAGGCTAATACATTTGCATACTCAATTGTAAATTTGCAAACAAAAAGTTCACAACTCAGATAATAATGCATATATCCACTTCAGAATTTGTATTTATAATAGTTTTTACACGGCTAATACATTTGCATACTCAATTGTAAATTTGAAAACAAAAAGTTCACAGCTCAGCTAATAATGTCTGTATCCACTTCAGAATTTGTATTTATAATAGTTTTTCCACGGCTAATACATTTGCATACTCAATTGTAAATCTGTAGACAAAAAGTTCACAGCTCAGCTAATAATACATGTATCCACTTCAGAATTTGTATTTATATTCGTTTTTACACGGCTAATACATTTGCATACTCAATTGTAAATTTGTAATCAAAAAGTTCACAACTCCGCTAATAATGCATGTATCCACGGCAGAATTTGTATTTATATTAGTTTTTACAAGGCTAATACATTTGCACACTCAATTGTAAATTTGTAAACAAAAAGTTCACAACTCAGCTAATAATGCCTGTATCCACTTCAGAAATTGTATTTATATTAGTTTTTACATGGCTAATACATTTGCATACTCAATTGTAAATTTGTAAACAAAAAGTTCACATCTCAGCTAATAATGAAATTTGTAAACAAAAAGTTCACAACTCAGCTAATAATGCATGTATCCACGGCAGAATTTGTACTTATATTAGTTTTTACAAGGCTAATACATTTGCATACTCAATTGTAAATTTGTATACAAAAAGTTCACAACTCAGCTAAAAATGCCTGTATCCACTTCAGAATTTGTATTTATATTAGTTTTTACAAGGCTAATACATTTGCATACTCAATTGTAAATTTGTAAACAAAAAGTTCACAACTCAGCTAATAATGCCTGTATCCACGGCAGAATTTGTATTTATATTAGTTTTTACAAGGCTAATACATTTGCATACTTAATTGTAAATTTGTAAACAAAAAGTTCACAACTCAGCTAATAATGCCTGTATCCACTTCAGAATTTGTATTTATATTAGTTTTTACAAGGCTAATACATTTGCATACTCAATTGTAAATTTGTAAACAAAAAGTTCACAACTCAGCTAATATTGCCTGTATCCACTTCAGAATTTGTATTTATATTAGTTTTTACATGGCTAATACATTTGCATACTCAATTGTAAATTTGTAAACAAAAAATTCACAACTCCGCTAATAATGCATGTATCCATGGCAGAATTTGTACTTATATTAGTTTTTAGAAGGCTAATACATTTGCATACTCAATTGTAAATTTGAAAACAAAAAGTTCACAACTCAGCTAATAATGCATGCATCCACTTCAGATTTTGTATTTATATTAATTTTTACACGGCTAATACATTTGCATACTCAATTGTAAATTTATAAACAAAAAGTTCACATCTCAGCTAATAATGCATGTATCCACGGCAGAATTTATATTTAAATTTGTTCTTACAATGCTAATACATTTGCATACTCAATTGTAAATTTGTAAACAAAAAGTTCACAACTCCGCAAATAATGCATGTATCCACGGCAGAATTTATACTTATATTAGTTTTTAGAAGGCTAATACATTTGCATACTCAAATGTAAATTTGTAAACAAAAAGTTCACAACTCAGCAAATAATGCATGTATCCACGGCAGAATTTGTACTTATAGTAGTTTTTACACGGCTTATACATTTGCATACTCAATTGTAAATTTGTAAACAAAAAGTTCACAACTCAGCTAATAATGCCTGAATCCACTTCAGAATTTATATTTATATTAGTTTTTACACGTCTTATACATTTGCATACTCAATTGTAAATTTTTAAACAAAAAGTTCACAACTCCACTAATAATGCATGTATCCAACCAGAATTTGTACTTATATTAGTTTTTAGAAGGCTAATACATTTGCATACTCAATTGTAAATTTGTAAACAAAAAGTTCACAACTCCGCTAATAATGCATGTATCCACGGCAGAATTTGTACTTATATTAGTTTTTAGAAGGCTAATACATTTGCATACTCAATTGTAAATTTGTAAACAAAAAGTTCACAACTCCACTAATAATGCATGTATCCAACCAGAATTTGTACTTATATTAGTTTTTACACGGCTAATACATTTGCATACTCAATTGTAAATTTGAAAACAAAAAGTTCACAGCTCAGCTAATAATGTCTGTATCCACTTCAGAATTTGTATTTATAATAGTTTTTACACGGCTAATACATTTGCATACTCAATTGTAAATTTGTAAACAAAAAGTTCACATCTCAGCTAATAATGAAATTTGTAAACAAAAAGTTCACAACTCAGCTAATAATGCCTGTATCCACTTCAGAATTTGTACTTATATTATTTTTTACATGGCTAATACATTTGCATACTCAATTGTAAATTTGTAAACAAAAAGTTCACAACCAAGCTAATAATGCATGTATCCACTTAAGAATGTGTATAGTTTTTACACGGCTAATACATTTGCATACTCAATTGTAAATTTGTAAACAAAATGTTCACAGCTCAGATAAAATTGCATATATCCACTTCAGAATTTGTATTTATATTCGTTTTTGCACGGCTAATACATTTGCATACTCAATTGTAAATTTGTAAACAAAAAGTCCACAGCTCAGCTAATAATGCCTGTATCGACTTCCGAATTTGTATTTATATAAGTTTTTACACGGCTAATACATTTGCATACTCAATTGTAAATTTGTAAACAAAAAGTTCACAACTCCGAAAATAATGCATGTATCCACGGCAGAATTTGTACTTATATTAGTTTTTAGAAGGCTAATACATTTGCATACTCAATTGTAAATTTGTAAACAAAAAGTTCACAACTCCGCTAATAATGCATGTATCCACGGCAGAATTTGTACTTATATTAGTTTTTAGAAGGCTAATTTATTTGCATACTCAATTGTAAATTTGTAAACAAAAATTTCACAACTCCGCTAATAATGCATGTATCCACGGCAGAATTTGTACTTATATTAGTTTTTAGAAGGCTAATTTATTTGCATACTCAATTGTAAATTTGTAAACAAAAAGTTCACAACTCCGCTAATAATGCATGTATCCACGGCAGAATTTGTACTTATATTAGTTTTTAGAAGGCTAATTTATTTGCATACTCAATTGTAAATTTGTAAACAAAAAGTTCACAACTCAGCTAATAATGCATGTATCCACGGCAGAATTTATATTTAAATTAGTTCTTACAATGCTAATACATTTGCATACTCAATTGTAAATTTGTAAACAAAAAGTTAACAACTGCGAAAATAATGCATGTATCCACGGCAGAATTTGTACTTATATTAGTTTTTAGAAGGCTAATACATTTGCATACTCAATTGTAAATTTGTAAACAAAAAGTTCACAACTCCGCTAATAATGCATGTATCCACGGCAGAATTTGTACTTATATTAGTTTTTAGAAGGCTAATACATTTGCATACTCAATTGTAAATTTGTAAACAAAAAGTTCACAACTCCGCTAATAATGCATGTATCCATGGCAGAATTTTTACTTATATTAGTTTTTAGAAGGCTAATACATTTGCATACTCAATTGTAAATTTGTAAACAAAAAGTTCACAACTCAGATAATAATGCATATATCCACTTCAGAATTTGTATTTATAATAGTTTTTACACGGCTAATACATTTGCATACTCAATTGTAAATTTGTAAACAAAAAGTTCACAGCTCAGCTAATAATGTCTGTATCCACTTCAGAATTTGTATTTATAATAGTTTTTACACGGCTAATACATTTGCATACTCAATTGTAAATTTGTAAACAAAAAGTTCACATCTCAGCTAATAATGAAATTTGTAAACAAAAAGTTCACAACTCCACTAATAATGCATGTATCCAACCAGAATTTGTACTTATTTTAGTTTTTACACGTCTAATACATTTGCATACTCAATTGTAAATTTGTAAACAAAAAGTTCACAACTCAGCTAATAATGCCTGTATCCACTTCAGAATTTGTATTTATATTAGTTTTTACATGGCTAATACATTTGCATACTCAATTGTAAATTTGTAAACAAAAAGTTCACAACTCCGCTAATAATGCATGTATCCATGGCAGAATTTGTACTTATATTAGTTTTTAGAAGGCTAATACATTTGCATACTCAATTGTAAATTTGTAAACAAAAAGTTCACAACTCCGCTAATAATGCATGTATCCACGGCAGAATTTGTACTTATATTAGTTTTTAGAAGGCTAATACATTTGCATACTCAATTGTAAATTTGTAAACAAAAAGTTCACAACTCAGCTAATAATGAAATTTGTAAACAAAAAGTTCACAACTCAGCTAATAATGCATGTATCCACGGCAGAATTTGTACTTATATTAGTTTTTACAAGGCTAATACATTTGCATACTCAATTGTAAATTTGTAAACAAAAAGTTCACAGCTCAGCTAATAATGTCTGTATCCACTTCAGAATTTGTATTTATAATAGTTTTTACACGGCTAATACATTTGCATACTCAATTGTAAATTTGTAAACAAAAAGTTCACATCTCAGCTAATAATGAAATTTGTAAACAAAAAGTTCACAACTCCACTAATAATGCATGTATCCAACCAGAATTTGTACTTATTTTAGTTTTTACACGTCTAATACATTTGCATACTCAATTGTAAATTTGTAAACAAAAAGTTCACAACTCAGCTAATAATGCCTGTATCCACTTCAGAATTTGTATTTATATTAGTTTTTACATGGCTAATACATTTGCATACTCAATTGTAAATTTTTAAACAAAAAGTTCACAACTCCACTAATAATGCATGTATCCAACCAGAATTTGTACTTATATTAGTTTTTAGAAGGCTAATACATTTGCATACTCAATTGTAAATTTGTAAACAAAAAGTTCACAACTCCGCTAATAATGCATGTATCCACGGCAGAATTTGTACTTATATTAGTTTTTAGAAGGCTAATACATTTGCATACTCAATTGTAAATTTGTAAACAAAAAGTTCACAACTCCACTAATAATGCATGTATCCAACCAGAATTTGTACTTATATTAGTTTTTACACGGCTAATACATTTGCATACTCAATTGTAAATTTGAAAACAAAAAGTTCACAGCTCAGCTAATAATGTCTGTATCCACTTCAGAATTTGTATTTATAATAGTTTTTACACGGCTAATACATTTGCATACTCAATTGTAAATTTGTAAACAAAAAGTTCACATCTCAGCTAATAATGAAATTTGTAAACAAAAAGTTCACAACTCAGCTAATAATGCCTGTATCCACTTCAGAATTTGTACTTATATTATTTTTTACATGGCTAATACATTTGCATACTCAATTGTAAATTTGTAAACAAAAAGTTCACAACCAAGCTAATAATGCATGTATCCACTTAAGAATGTGTATAGTTTTTACACGGCTAATACATTTGCATACTCAATTGTAAATTTGTAAACAAAATGTTCACAGCTCAGATAAAATTGCATATATCCACTTCAGAATTTGTATTTATATTCGTTTTTGCACGGCTAATACATTTGCATACTCAATTGTAAATTTGTAAACAAAAAGTCCACAGCTCAGCTAATAATGCCTGTATCGACTTCCGAATTTGTATTTATATAAGTTTTTACACGGCTAATACATTTGCATACTCAATTGTAAATTTGTAAACAAAAAGTTCACAACTCCGAAAATAATGCATGTATCCACGGCAGAATTTGTACTTATATTAGTTTTTAGAAGGCTAATACATTTGCATACTCAATTGTAAATTTGTAAACAAAAAGTTCACAACTCCGCTAATAATGCATGTATCCACGGCAGAATTTGTACTTATATTAGTTTTTAGAAGGCTAATTTATTTGCATACTCAATTGTAAATTTGTAAACAAAAAGTTCACAGCTCAGCTAATAATGTCTGTATCCACTTCAGAATTTGTATTTATAATAGTTTTTACACGGCTAATACATTTGCATACTCAATTGTAAATTTGTAAACAAAAAGTTCACATCTCAGCTAATAATGAAATTTGTAAACAAAAAGTTCACAACTCCACTAATAATGCATGTATCCAACCAGAATTTGTACTTATATTAGTTTTTAGAAGGCTAATACATTTGCATACTCAATTGTAAATTTGTAAACAAAAAGTTCACAACTCCGCTAATAATGCATGTATCCACGGCAGAATTTGTACTTATATTAGTTTTTAGAAGGCTAATTTATTTGCATACTCAATTGTAAATTTGTAAACAAAAATTTCACAACTCCGCTAATAATGCATGTATCCACTTCAGAATTTGTATTTATAATAGTTTTTACACGGCTAATACATTTGCATACTCAATTGTAAATTTGTAAACAAAAAGTTCACAGCTCAGCTAATAATGTCTGTATCCACTTCAGAATTTGTATTTATAATAGTTTTTACACGGCTAATACATTTGCATACTCAATTGTAAATTTGTAAACAAAAAGTTCACATCTCAGCTAATAATGAAATTTGTAAACAAAAAGTTCACAACTCCACTAATAATGCATGTATCCAACCAGAATTTGTACTTATTTTAGTTTTTACACGTCTAATACATTTGCATACTCAATTGTAAATTTGTAAACAAAAAGTTCACAACTCAGCTAATAATGCCTGTATCCACTTCAGAATTTGTATTTATATTAGTTTTTACATGGCTAATACATTTGCATACTCAATTGTAAATTTGTAAACAAAAAGTTCACAACTCCGCTAATAATGCATGTATCCATGGCAGAATTTGTACTTATATTAGTTTTTAGAAGGCTAATACATTTGCATACTCAATTGTAAATTTGTAAACAAAAAGTTCACAACTCCGCTAATAATGCATGTATCCACGGCAGAATTTGTACTTATATTAGTTTTTAGAAGGCTAATACATTTGCATACTCAATTGTAAATTTGTAAACAAAAAGTTCACAACTCAGCTAATAATGAAATTTGTAAACAAAAAGTTCACAACTCAGCTAATAATGCATGTATCCACGGCAGAATTTGTACTTATATTAGTTTTTACAAGGCTAATACATTTGCATACTCAATTGTAAATTTGTAAACAAAAAGTTCACAGCTCAGCTAATAATGTCTGTATCCACTTCAGAATTTGTATTTATAATAGTTTTTACACGGCTAATACATTTGCATACTCAATTGTAAATTTGTAAACAAAAAGTTCACATCTCAGCTAATAATGAAATTTGTAAACAAAAAGTTCACAACTCCACTAATAATGCATGTATCCAACCAGAATTTGTACTTATTTTAGTTTTTACACGTCTAATACATTTGCATACTCAATTGTAAATTTGTAAACAAAAAGTTCACAACTCAGCTAATAATGCCTGTATCCACTTCAGAATTTGTATTTATATTAGTTTTTACATGGCTAATACATTTGCATACTCAATTGTAAATTTTTAAACAAAAAGTTCACAACTCCACTAATAATGCATGTATCCAACCAGAATTTGTACTTATATTAGTTTTTAGAAGGCTAATACATTTGCATACTCAATTGTAAATTTGTAAACAAAAAGTTCACAACTCCGCTAATAATGCATGTATCCACGGCAGAATTTGTACTTATATTAGTTTTTAGAAGGCTAATACATTTGCATACTCAATTGTAAATTTGTAAACAAAAAGTTCACAACTCCACTAATAATGCATGTATCCAACCAGAATTTGTACTTATATTAGTTTTTACACGGCTAATACATTTGCATACTCAATTGTAAATTTGAAAACAAAAAGTTCACAGCTCAGCTAATAATGTCTGTATCCACTTCAGAATTTGTATTTATAATAGTTTTTACACGGCTAATACATTTGCATACTCAATTGTAAATTTGTAAACAAAAAGTTCACATCTCAGCTAATAATGAAATTTGTAAACAAAAAGTTCACAACTCAGCTAATAATGCCTGTATCCACTTCAGAATTTGTACTTATATTATTTTTTACATGGCTAATACATTTGCATACTCAATTGTAAATTTGTAAACAAAAAGTTCACAACCAAGCTAATAATGCATGTATCCACTTAAGAATGTGTATAGTTTTTACACGGCTAATACATTTGCATACTCAATTGTAAATTTGTAAACAAAATGTTCACAGCTCAGATAAAATTGCATATATCCACTTCAGAATTTGTATTTATATTCGTTTTTGCACGGCTAATACATTTGCATACTCAATTGTAAATTTGTAAACAAAAAGTCCACAGCTCAGCTAATAATGCCTGTATCGACTTCCGAATTTGTATTTATATAAGTTTTTACACGGCTAATACATTTGCATACTCAATTGTAAATTTGTAAACAAAAAGTTCACAACTCCGAAAATAATGCATGTATCCACGGCAGAATTTGTACTTATATTAGTTTTTAGAAGGCTAATACATTTGCATACTCAATTGTAAATTTGTAAACAAAAAGTTCACAACTCCGCTAATAATGCATGTATCCACGGCAGAATTTGTACTTATATTAGTTTTTAGAAGGCTAATTTATTTGCATACTCAATTGTAAATTTGTAAACAAAAATTTCACAACTCCGCTAATAATGCATGTATCCACGGCAGAATTTGTACTTATATTAGTTTTTAGAAGGCTAATTTATTTGCATACTCAATTGTAAATTTGTAAACAAAAAGTTCACAACTCCGCTAATAATGCATGTATCCACGGCAGAATTTGTACTTATATTAGTTTTTAGAAGGCTAATTTATTTGCATACTCAATTGTAAATTTGTAAACAAAAAGTTCACAACTCAGCTAATAATGCATGTATCCACGGCAGAATTTATATTTAAATTAGTTCTTACAATGCTAATACATTTGCATACTCAATTGTAAATTTGTAAACAAAAAGTTAACAACTGCGAAAATAATGCATGTATCCACGGCAGAATTTGTACTTATATTAGTTTTTAGAAGGCTAATACATTTGCATACTCAATTGTAAATTTGTAAACAAAAAGTTCACAACTCCGCTAATAATGCATGTATCCACGGCAGAATTTGTACTTATATTAGTTTTTAGAAGGCTAATACATTTGCATACTCAATTGTAAATTTGTAAACAAAAAGTTCACAACTCCGCTAATAATGCATGTATCCATGGCAGAATTTGTACTTATATTAGTTTTTAGAAGGCTAATACATTTGCATACTCAATTGTAAATTTGTAAACAAAAAGTTCACAACTCAGATAATAATGCATATATCCACTTCAGAATTTGTATTTATAATAGTTTTTACACGGCTAATACATTTGCATACTCAATTGTAAATTTGTAAACAAAAAGTTCACAGCTCAGCTAATAATGTCTGTATCCACTTCAGAATTTGTATTTATAATAGTTTTTACACGGCTAATACATTTGCATACTCAATTGTAAATTTGTAAACAAAAAGTTCACATCTCAGCTAATAATGAAATTTGTAAACAAAAAGTTCACAACTCCACTAATAATGCATGTATCCAACCAGAATTTGTACTTATTTTAGTTTTTACACGTCTAATACATTTGCATACTCAATTGTAAATTTGTAAACAAAAAGTTCACAACTCAGCTAATAATGCCTGTATCCACTTCAGAATTTGTATTTATATTAGTTTTTACATGGCTAATACATTTGCATACTCAATTGTAAATTTGTAAACAAAAAGTTCACAACTCCGCTAATAATGCATGTATCCATGGCAGAATTTGTACTTATATTAGTTTTTAGAAGGCTAATACATTTGCATACTCAATTGTAAATTTGTAAACAAAAAGTTCACAACTCAGATAATAATGCATATATCCACTTCAGAATTTGTATTTATAATAGTTTTTACACGGCTAATACATTTGCATACTCAATTGTAAATTTGTAAACAAAAAGTTCACAGCTCAGCTAATAATGTCTGTATCCACTTCAGAATTTGTATTTATAATAGTTTTTACACGGCTAATACATTTGCATACTCAATTGTAAATTTGTAAACAAAAAGTTCACATCTCAGCTAATAATGAAATTTGTAAACAAAAAGTTCACAACTCAGCTAATAATGCATGTATCCACGGCATAAATTGTACTTATATTATTTTTTACATGGCTAATACATTTGCATACTCAATTGTAAATCTGTAGACAAAAAGTTCACAGCTCAGCTAATAATTCATGTATCCACTTCAGAATTTGTATTTATATTAGTTTTTACATGGCTAATACATTTGCATACTCAATTGTAAATTTGTAAACAAAAAGTTCACATCTCAGCTAATAATGAAATTTGTAAACAAAAAGTTCACAACTGAGCTAATAATGCATGTATCCACGGCAGAATTTGTACTTAAATTAGTTTTTAGAAGGCTAATACATTTGCACACTCAATTGTAAATTTGTAAACAAAAAGTTCACAACTCCGCTAATAATGCATGTATCCACGGCGGAATTTGTATTTATATTAGTTTTTACAAGGCTAATACATTTGCATACTCAATTGTAAATTTGTAAACAAAAAGTTCACAACTCAGCTAATAATGCCTGTATCCACTTCAGAATTTGTATTTATATTAGTTTTTACATGGCTAATACATTTGCATACTCAATTGTAAATTTGTAAACAAAAAGTTCACAACTCCGCTAATAATGCATGTATCCACGGCGGAATTTGTATTTATATTAGTTTTTACAAGGCTAATACATTTGCATACTCAATTGTAAATTTGTAAACAAAAAGTTCACATCTCAGCTAATAATGCCTGTATCCACTTCAGAATTTGTATTTATACTAGTTTTTACATGGCTAATACATTTGCATACTCAATTGTAAATTTGTAAACAAAAAGTTCACATCTCAGCTAATAATGAAATTTGTAAACAAAAAGTTCACAACTCAGCTAATAATGCATGTATCCACGGCAGAATTTGTACTTATATTAGTTTTTACAAGTGACACACACACTCCAATACATTGTCGTTGTGTAGGGGAATGTGTGAGTCGCTGTTGATTTGTCAGGAATAAGGCGAATAGATAGCACGGCTTACGGTGAATAAAGACAATAACTCGTGATCTTAATTGTACTTTAATGATGAACAACTCGATTATAGAATATTAATGGATACAGATATATGTGCGTTATTTGATTAATACGTTTGCGAAAATGTCGTTCTCGCGGAGCTGGCGTTGCTTGTCGTTCTCGTTCTCCAACTCTTCGCCAACTAACTCCGAGATGCCAGACCGTTGCTGTCTAATGGTTCTCCATCGGAACCGGATCGTGACACTCGTGACAGCTCGGCCAATCCTGCATTCGGATCGTCCTCGATTCGATCCTCGTCATCGTCGGGAACATCCAACTCAGGGACGTTGGAGCACCACGGCTTGATTTTATCCGAGGAATAGACAGAACTGTATTTACGTCCTGTAATCTGAATACCTGGGATGTCTTCGATTACATAACGATCGTTTCCAAGGACCTTGACGACGATATATGGTCCTCGATAGCGTGGTTCGAGCTTTCGCGACTCGCCTGTAGCAGCTGGTTCATTTTCAACGACTACAAGGTTACCTGTGGAGTAGATAGAAGGGTTAGCGTGTTTGGTATCAAAGCGTTGTTTCCATTTAGCTCGCTCGCTTGCAATATTGACGAGCGCTTGGTTTCTGTTGTCGATGACAGATTCTTTCTCGTCTAATTCCAAATCGGTGTGTATAGCTGCAGTGAGATGGTTCTGGACTACATCAATAGGATTAAAGTTAAACACCAAATCAATCGGGCTGAATCCTGAGGTTTCGTTCTTTTGAGAGTTTACACTCCATTGAAGATTGTGTAAGGTAAGATCCCAATCCTTCGGGTGGTCGTTCACTGTGCGTACGTAGTTAAGAATGGTTTGATTGGCGCGCTCTACTTGTCCATTTGCACGAGGTGTCCGCACAGCATTTTTAATGTGTTGAATCTGGTTGTGCATACAGTATTCTTCAAATTGTTTCGAGGTAAAAGCAGTTCCACGATCGGATATTATTATTTTCGGCAGACCGAAGTAGCTGGAGACTTCATTTAGAATGTTCAGCACTGGAAGAGTTTTTGTATTTTTAACTGCCTTTACAATCAGATATTTACTGAAGGGATCGGATATGGCTAGTATATGGGTACTTCCGCGTTTGCTTCGAATAAACGGTCCCAAATGATCGATGTGTAGCCTGCGAAATGGTACTGGATCGGCGTCACTATAATGCATGCAACCTTCGGGCTTGCTTCCTTTAGATTTGTAGTAGCAGCATTGAATGCATGTTGAAATGTATTCTTTTACGTACTTCCGCATTCTTGGGAACCAAAACTTTTCTTGAATTCGTCCAATTGTTTTGTCCAGACCGAAATGCCCAAAATCATCATGACACATCTTAACAATGCGCCATCTCACGGACTTTGGTACAACGAAGGCTATTCCTTTTTCGACCTTGCGATATAGACGGTGATTTTTGATGACGTAATCAGCTTGAAGTTGTTTTAGTTGATTTCCGGTACGATGCTCCTTCTATACAGCAAATATTTGGACAAGGGCCTCATCCTGAAGCTGCATAGTTAGCAACCAGTCATCGACGTCCGTAATTATGGTGCGCACTACTTCCTGTAAGGATTTTTCGGGAGGTGAAACGGGAGCGCGGCTCATGGCATCCACATGGGCCATTTTACTACCATCACGATGAATGAATTCGCAGTCGTAGTCCAGTATTTTAATCCACCAACGTGCGACTTGAGGGATCAATTCTTTATTAAGCTTTACCTTGGCGATGGCGGAACAATCTGTGACGAGTCGGAAGGGTTTTCCTAGAATATACACCCTGAACCTTTGTAGCGTTTCTACGACGGCCAACGTTTCGAGTTCGTAGCTATGGTATCGACTTTCAGCGTCAGTACAGTGCCTACTGAAGTAACACACGGGTCGCCAATTCGTTTTGTCTTGAGATTGCAGTAAGACTCCTGCTAGTCCGATCGCACAAGCATCTGTGTGTACCTCATGATGTGCAGCAAAGTCGTACAGAACCAAAACTGGAACACAGCATAATTTATCGATTAGCTCGTTAAAAGCCCGTTGCTGGTCATTTCCCCAATCGAAGCTGTTTTGCTCTACCTTACGCAACAGTCGTGTAAGGGGTCTTGTAATTAGGGAGTAGTTTTCAACAAATTTTCGAAAGAATCCCGTTAGGCCCAAAAATCGTCTGACGTCTTTTACGTTGGTGGGGACTTTGAAGTTTTTAATAGCGCTCACCTTGTTTTCGCCTGGAGTGATTCCATCTTTGTTGACAATATGGCCCAAGAAAGTTATTTCAGATTGAAGAAATTTACATTTGTCGTAGCGAAGTGTTAAACCGCTCTCTTTAAGGATTCGGAAGAATTTTCCGAGTCGTTGGATACCCTCATCAAATGATTTGCTGGGAATGATGACGTCATCTAAATATGCGAGTACCTCACCTGGCTCCATACGTTTGACTATTTTGTTCATGACCGCTTGAAATACTGCTGGAGCATTGACAAGACCGAACGGCATCCTGTTATATTCGTAGTGGCCGTCTGAAGTTACAAATGCGGTGAATTGTTTGGATGATTCGCAAACCTCGATTTGATGATATCCCATACGCAAGTCCAGCTGAGAAAAATAGGTATTCCCGGCTAATTGGGCAAATTGCTCCTCCAGATTTGGCATTGGAAATGGTATTTTGACGGTTATACTGTTGAGACGTCGGTAGTCGACGCAAAGACGATGTTCACCATTCTGTTTTTCAACGACGACAATTCCAGATGCATAAGGGGAGTCTGACGGACGAATGATATCACTATCGAGTAACTCGGAGATAATATTACCGACGACAGGTCTGAGTGCAAAAGGAGTACGGTAAGGCTTAGTGAAGCAGGGAACGTTTGATGTTAAAGTTATTTCCATTTTAGTTAGAGAGCATTTACCGAGCTCGTTAGCTTTCTCCGCAAAGCAAGACGCATTTTCCGATACCAATTTGTTTATGAGCTCGTTCTCAACTGACGAACGCTCTTGGCTTGTTTGAATTTTTCGAATATTCTCTACATAACACTCATTACCGAGGATGATCAATTTGTTTCCATCGCGACAAAGGATATCCTTACCCAAAAGTACATTTTCGGTTATTAGTTTGTCTTCTACAACCAAAACTTCAACTTCGTAATCAATTACAATTTTCGCGAATAGTTTCTGTGTACAAAGGAATTTCCCACCACCAAATCCGTTCAGGGTAACAGCACATCGTTGTAGAACACCTACGCTTTCGGCGAATGACTTTCGAATTAGGGTTCGCGTACTGCCTGGATCTACGAATGCGATGGTTTCATTACCGTTCACCGAAATCGATTTGGAGATTTCTGAATCAGGATCAGAGTCAATTTTATTAATTTTTGGACCTGTCTTTTGGTTATCGGGGCAGCTGGCAGAATCGTGTGTTGTGCGGTTGCAGTGCGTGCAACGAGGCTTTCGCTGAGGCTCAGGACATTTCGAAGAATAATGTCCAACCTTCTGACAATTGTAGCATTTAACCGATACCTCGACTTTATCGTTGAAAGGACGTTTTGTATTTAATGAAGAATTCGGCTTCTGAAGGCTGACGTTAAGATCCCGTTTGTTTGACATTTGAATGGCGTTATGCTTTATAATATTATGCGCGGAGTACGCAAGAATATCGCGTAGTAGTTCGTTACAGGAAACATAACTGTTGGATATTTTTCTCTTTAAATCGTAGTCGTTTATTCCGTTGATAATGTGTGTGCAAATTGCTGAATCTGGTAACTCACCCTTTTTACCCAAAGCGAGCATCTTGTAGAAATAATCTGATGGTGACTCGGTGGAATCTCTATTCGTTTTTGACATTTTAAGGTGAACGTCTGCCGGGTTACTGAGACATGGGAAGTCATTCAAAAATCGTTCAGTAAACTGGGGCCATGTTTGAAATATTTGATCCGTAGAGTCTACCCAATAACGAGCACCACCCAGCATCTTTTGTTGAACTGCAAATATTAGCTTACGATCATCCCAACGGTAAGCGTTACGAAGGGAGTTGACACGCTTTACAAACTGATGTGAGTCCAGGGATTTACCAGACGATGGATTGAATTCTGGAAGCAGCGTGACAATATCACTGACGTTTCCATAAGCGTGATTGAAATGTTCGTTCCCAGCAGGGATCCTGTTATCCAAGTGGCTAGCACGAGCATATGGATACTCGTTATACATTGGTTGATGTCGTGGAAATGTACTGCCTTGATTAAAGTCGTTTCCCGAAGTTACAAAATTTCCAAAGTTTGAGTAAGTGACAGGATTGTTTACGTTTGGCTGTGAGGTAGCACAGTCTGTGAATTTCTGTGACGTAGAAAAGTGCACGTTGTGAGTCTGAGTCGGGTAGATAACATTTCGCTGTGACGTAGCAAAGTGCATGTTGTGTGGTTGAGTTGGGTATACATCGTTTTGCTGTGACGTAGCAAATTGCATGTTGCGTGGTTGAGTTGGGTATACATCGCTTTGCTGTGACGTAGCAAAGTGCATGTTGTGTCGTTGAGGTGGGTAGATTTCGTTTAGCTGTGGCTGAGACGTTGCCACATCTATATTTGGCAAATTCGTTACCTTCTGCACATGCATCTCGTTGGATCGTAGGTCGATTGGTTGTTGTTGCCGTTTTTCGTCAAGTTTATCACTCGTTGTCTCGCTACCGTTGGCTGGCTGATCTTCGTTTACTGTTGCAGCTTTTTCGATTGGTGATGAAATTACTGAAGGGTGAAAAGAACGCTCCTGAAGCTCTCGTACCGTTTTCTCCAGCTCGACAATCTTCTTTTGAAGCGACTGGTTTTCTGCACTTATGTACTCATCGTCGCTGTTTTGAGAGTTCAATCTCCTTAGCATGTCCTCACGATTTCCCGATGTCGAGAGTCCCGCTTCTCTGCACCTATGTTGTAGGGCTTTCTTAGTTAAATAGTTCTTCCCCGGCATTGTGAATAACTTTCGTTTTACGTTATGTCCATTTATCTTGGTTCGTTTTCACTTATTGCGCACTATCCCACTTCTGAAAATGTCACACACACTCCAATACTTTGTCGTTGTGTAGGGGAATGTGTGAGTCGCTGTTGATTTGTCAGGAATAAGGCGAATAGATAGCACGGCTTACGGTGAATAAAGACAATAACTCGTGATCTTAATTGTACTTTAATGATGAACAACTCGATTATAGAATATTAATGGATACAGATATATGTGCGTTATTTGATTAATACGTTTGCGAAAATGTCGTTCTCGCGGAGCTGGCGTTGCTTGTCGTTCTCGTTCTCCAACTCTTCGCCAACTAACTCCGAGATGCCAGACCGTTGCTGTCTAATTGTTCTCCATCGGAACCGGATCGTGACACTCGTGACACAAGGCTAATACATTTGCATACTCAATTGTAAATTTGTAAACAAAAAGTTCACAACTCAGCTAATAATGCCTGTATCCACTTCAGAATTTGTATTTATATTAGTTTTTACATGGCTAATACATTTGCATACTCAATTGTAAATTTGTAAACAAAAAGTTCACATCTCAGCTAATAATGAAATTTGTAAACAAAAAGTTCACAACTCAGCTAATAATGCATGTATCCACTTCAGAATTTGTATTTATATTAGTTTTTACATGGCTAATACATTTGCATACTCAATTGTAAATTTGTAAACAAAAAGTTCACATCTCAGCTAATAATGAAATTTGAAACAAAAAGTTCACATCTCAGCTAATCATGCATGTATCCACTTTAGAATTTGTATTTATATTAGTTTTTACAAGGCTAATACATTTGCATACTCAATTGTAAATTTGTAAACAAAAAGTTCACAACTCAGCTAATAATGCCTGTATCCACTTCAGAATTTGTATTTATATTAGTTTTTACATGGCTAATACATTTGCATACTCAATTGTAAATTTGTAAACAAAAAGTTCACAACTCCGCTAATAATGCATGTATCCACGGCAGAATTTGTATTTATATTAGTTTTTACAAGGCTAATACATTTGCATACTCAATTGTAAATTTGTAAACAAAAAGTTCACAACTCAGCTAATAATGCCTGTATCCACTTCAGAATTTGTATTTATATTAGTTTTTACATGGCTAATACATTTGCATACTCAATTGTAAATTTGTAAACAAAAAGTTCACAACTCCGCTAATAATGCATGTATCCACGGCAGAATTTGTATTTATATTAGTTTTTACAAGGCTAATACATTTGCATACTCAATTGTAAATTTGTAAACAAAAAGTTCACAACTCAGCTAATAATGCCTGTATCCACTTCAGAATTTGTATTTATATTAGTTTTTACAAGGCTAATACATTTGCATACTCAGGTATAAATTTGTAAACAAAAATTTCACAACTCAGCTAATAATGCCTGAATCCACTTCAGAATTTGTATTTGTTCGAATTAAGCGCCTCATCCAAAGTACCAATCTGGTAACTCCATCTGAGGACCGTTTTGGCCAGCATATTATTCTCAACTGGCCACACTTTTGATTTCAGTCTTGCGCGGCGTGGTTTCAAGAGCAGTCGATCTTGCGTGCCATTCTTTTGTTCTCCATTCAATATATAATAAACTTATGTATATGTATTAATCCAAAACGGCTAAAGTCTACTTATTTAATCCGGATACTCATGCACCTGCGTTGGGGGGAAAATCCCAACAGTATTTATATTAGTTTTTACAAGGCTAATACATTTTCATACTCAATTGTAAATTTGTAAACAAAAAGTTCACAACTCAGCTAATAATGCATGTATCCACGCCAGAATTTGTATTTATATTAGTTTTTACAAGGCTAATACATTTGCATACTCAATTGTAAATTTGTAAACAAAAAGTTCACAACTCAGCTAATAATGCCTGTATCCACTTCAGAATTTGTATTTATATTAGTTTTTACATGGCTAATACATTTGCATACTCAATTGTAAATTTGTAAACAAAAAGTTCACAACTCAGCTAATAATGCATGTATCCACGGCAGAATTTGTACTTATATTAGTTTTTAGAAGGCTAATACATTTGCATACTCAATTGTAAATTTGTAAACAAAAAGTTCACAACTCAGCTAATAATGCCTGAATCCACTTCAGAATTTGTATTTATATTAGTTTTTACAAGGCTAATACATTTGCATACTCAGGTATAAATTTGTAAACAAAAATTTCACAACTCAGCTAATAATACCTGAATCCACTTCAGAATTTGTATTTATATTAGTTTTTACACGTCTAATACATCTGCATACTCAATTGTAAATTTGTAAGCAAAAAGTTAACAACTCAGCTAATAATGCATGTATCCACGGCAGAATTTGTACTTATATTAGTTTTTACACGGCTTATACATTTGCATACTCAATTGTAAATTTAAAAACAAAAAGTTCACAACTCAGCTAATAATGCCTGAATCCACTTTAGAATTTGTATTCACAGCTCAGCTAATAATGCATGTATTAACGGCAGAATTTGTACTTATATTAGTTCTTACACGGCTTATAAATTTGCATACTCAATTGTAAATTTGTAAACAAAAAGTTCACAACTCAGATAATAATGCATATATCCACTTCAGAATTTGTATTTATATTAGTTTTTACATGGCTAATACATTTGCATACTCAATTGTAAATTTGTAAACAAAATGTTCACATCTCAGCTAATAATGAAATTTGAAACAAAAAGTTCACATCTCAGCTAATCATGCATGTATCCACTTTAGAATTTGTATTTATATTAGTTTTTACAAGGCTAATACATTTGCATACTCAATTGTAAATTTGTAAACAAAAAGTTCACAACTCAGCTAATAATGCCTGTATCCACTTCAGAATTTGTATTTATATTAGTTTTTACATGGCTAATACATTTGCATACTCAATTGTAAATTTGTAAACAAAAAGTTCACAACTCCGCTAATAATGCATGTATCCACGGCAGAATTTGTATTTATATTAGTTTTTACAAGGCTAATACATTTGCATACTCAATTGTAAATTTGTAAACAAAAAGTTCACAACTCAGCTAATAATGCCTGTATCCACTTCAGAATTTGTATTTATATTAGTTTTTACATGGCTAATACATTTGCATACTCAATTGTAAATTTGTAAACAAAAAGTTCACAACTCAGCTAATAATGCATGTATCCACGGCAGAATTTGTACTTATATTAGTTTTTACACGGCTTATACATTTGTATACTCAATTGTAAATTTGTAAACAAAAAGTTCACAACTCAGCTAATAATGCCTGAATCCACTTCAGAATTTGTATTTATATTAGTTTTTACAAGGCTAATACATTTGCATACTCAATTGTAAATTTGTAAGCAAAAAGTTAACAACTCAGCTAATAATGCATGTATCCACGGCAGAATTTGTACTTATATTAGTTTTTACACGGCTTATACATTTGCATACTCAATTGTAAATTTAAAAACAAAAAGTTCACAACTCAGCTAATAATGCCTGAATCCACTTTAGAATTTGTATTCACAGCTCAGCTAATAATGCATGTATTAACGGCAGAATTTGTACTTATATTAGTTCTTACACGGCTTATAAATTTGCATACTCAATTGTAAATTTGTAAACAAAAAGTTCAGAACTCAGATAATAATGCATATATCCACTTCAGAATTTGTATTTATATTAGTTTTTACATGGCTAATACATTTGCATACTCAATTGTAAATTTGTAAACAAAAAGTTTACAACTCAGATAATAATGCATATATCCACTTCAGAATTTGTATTTATATTATTTTTTACATGGCTTATACATTTGCATACTCTATTGTAAATTTGAAAACAAGAAGTTCACAACTCAGCTAATAATACCTGAATCCACTTCAGAATTTGTATTTATATTAGTTTTTACAAGGCTAATACATTTGCATACTCAATTGTAAATTTAAAAACAAAAAGTTCACAACTCAGCTAATAATGCCTGAATCCACTTTAGAATTTGTATTCACAGCTCAGCTAATAATGCATGTATTAACGGCAGAATTTGTACTTATATTAGTTCTTACACGGCTTATAAATTTGCATACTCAATTGTAAATTTGTAAACAAAAAGTTCAGAACTCAGATAATAATGCATATATCCACTTCAGAATTTGTATTTATATTATTTTTTACATGGCTAATACATTTGCATACTCTATTGTAAATTTGAAAACAAAAAGTTCACAACTCAGCTAATAATGCCTGAATCCACTTTAGAATTTGTATTCACAGCTCAGCTAATAATGCATGTATTAACGGCAGAATTTGTACTTATATTAGTTTTTACACGGCTTATACATTTGCATACTCAATTGTAAATTTGAAAACAAAAAGTTCACAACCCAGCTAATAATGCCTGAATCCACTTCAGAATTTGTATTTATATTAGTTTTTACAAGGCTAATACATTTGCATACTCAGGTATAAATTTGTAAACAAAAATTTCACAACTCAGCTAATAATGCCTGAATCCACTTCAGAATTTGTATTTATATTAGTTTTTACAAGGCTAATACATTTGCATACTCAATTGTAAATTTGTAAGCAAAAAGTTAACAACTCAGCTAATAATGCATGTATCCACGGCAGAATTTGTACTTATATTAGTTTTTACACGGCTTATACATTTGCATACTCAATTGTAAATTTGTAAACAAAAAGTTCACAACTCAGCTAATAATGCATGTAGCCACGGCATAAATTGTACTTATATTAGTTTTTACATGGCTAATACATTTTCATACTCAATTGTAAATCTGTAGACAAAAAGTTAACAGCTCAGCTAATAATGCATGTATCCACTTCAGAATTTGTATTTATATTCGTTTTTACAAGGCTAATACATTTGCATACTCAATTGTAAATTTGTAAGCAAAAAGTTAACAACTCAGCTAATAATGCATGTATTAACGGCAGAATTTGTACTTATATTAGTTTTTACACGGCTTATACATTTGCATACTCAATTGTAAATTTGAAAACAAAAAGTTCACAACTCAGCTAATAATGCCTGAATCCACTTCAGAATTTGTATTTATATTAGTTTTTACAAGGCTTATATATTTGCATACTCAGGTATAAATTTGTAAACAAAAATTTCACAACTCAGCTAATAATGCCTGAATCCACTTCAGAATTTGTATTTATATTAGTTTTTACAAGGCTAATACATTTGCATACTCAATTGTAAATTTGTAAGCAAAAAGTTAACAACTCAGCTAATAATGCATGTATCCACGGCAGAATTTGTACTTATATTAGTTTTTACACGGCTTATACATTTGCATACTCAATTGTAAATTTGTAAACAAAAAGTTCACAACTCAGCTAATAATGCATGTAACCACGGCATAAATTGTACTTATATTAGTTTTTACATGGCTAATACATTTTCATACTCAATTGTAAATCTGTAGACAAAAAGTTCACAGCTCAGCTAATAATGCCTGTATCCACTTCAGAATTTGTATTTATATTAGTCTTTACAGGGCTAATTCATTTGCATACTCAATTGTAAATTTGTAAACAAAAAGTTCACAACTCAGCTAATAATGCATTCACTTCAGAATTTGTATTACAGTTTTACAAAAAGTTCACAGCTCAGCTAATAATGCATGTATCCACTTCAGAATTTGTATTTATATTCGTTTTTACAAGGCTAATACATTTGCATACTCAATTGTAAATTTGTAAACAAAAAGTTCACAGCTCAGCTAATAATGCCTGTATCCACTTCAGAATTTGTATTTATATTAGTTTTTACAGGGCTAATTCATTTGCATACTCAATTGTAAATTTGTAAACAAAAAGTTCTCAACTCAGCTAATAATGCATTCACTTCAGAATTTGTATTTATATAAGTTTTTACACGGCTAATACATTTGCATGCTCAATTGTAAAATTGTAAACAAAAAGTTCACAACTTAGATAATAGTGCATATATCCACTTCAGAATTTGTAATTATATTAGTTTTTACATGGCTAATACATTTGCATACTCAATTGTAAATTTGTAAACAAAAAGTTCACAACTCAGCTAATAATTCATGTATCCACTTCAGAATTTGTATTTATATTAGTTTTTACACGGCTAATACATTTGCATGCTCAATTGTAAAACTGTAAACAAAAAGTTCACAACTCAGATAATAGTGCATATATCCACTTCAGAATTTGTAATTATATTAGTTTTTACATGGCTAATATATTTGCATACTCAATTGTAAATTTGTAAACAAAAAGTTCACAACTCGGCTAATAATGCATGTATCCACTTCAGAATTTGTATTTATATTAGTTTTTACAAGGTTAATACATTTGCATACTCAGGTATAAATTTGTAAACAAAAATTTCACAACTCAGCTAATAATGCCTGAATCCACTTCAGAATTTGTAATTATATTAGTTTTTACAAGGCTAATACATTTGCATACTCAATTGTAAATTTGTAAGCAAAAAGTTAACAACTCAGCTAATAACGCATGTATCTACGGCAGAATTTGTACTTATATTAGTTTTTACACGGCTTATACATTTGCATACTCAATTGTAAATTTGTAAACAAAAAGTTCACAACTCAGATAATAGTGCATATATCCACTTCAGAATTTGTAATTATATTATTTTTTACATGGCTAATACATTTGCATACTCAATTGTAAATTTGTAAACAAAAAGTTCACAACTCAGCTAATAATTCATGTATCCACTTCAGAATTTGTAATTATATTAGTTTTTACATGGCTAATACATTTGCATACTCAATAGTAAATTTGTAAACAAAAAGTTCACAACTCAGCTAATAATTCATGTATCCACTTCAGAATTTGTATTTATATTAGTTTTTACACGGCTAATACCTTTGCATGCTCAATTGTAAAATTGTAAACAAAAAGTTCACAACTCAGATAATAGTGCATATATCCACTTCAGAATTTGTAATTATATTAGTTTTTACATGGCTAATACATTTGCATACTCAATTGTAAATTTGTAAACAAAAAGTTCACAACTCAGCTAATAATGCATGTATCCACTTCAGAATTTGTATTTATATTAGTTTTTACACGGCTAATACATTTGCATGC
Source organism: Drosophila kikkawai (assembly GCF_030179895.1). Taxonomy (NCBI): domain Eukaryota; kingdom Metazoa; phylum Arthropoda; class Insecta; order Diptera; family Drosophilidae; genus Drosophila; species Drosophila kikkawai. Next base: position 128,886 of record NW_027222471.1, on the reverse strand, counting down.
TCAATTGTAAAATTGTAAACAAAAAGTTCACAACTCAGATAATAGTGCATATATCCACTTCAGAATTTGTAATTATATTAGTTTTTACATGGCTAATACATTTGCATACTCAGGTATAAATTTGTAAACAAAAATTTCACAACTCAGCTAATAATGCCAGAATTTGTATTTATATTAGTTTTTAAACGGCTAATACATTTGCATGCTCAATTGTAAATTTGTAAACAAAAAGTTCACAACTCAGATAATAGTGCATATATCCACTTCAGAATTTGTAATTATATTTGTTTTTACATGGCTAATACATTTGCATACTCAATTGTGAATTTGTAAACAAAAAGTTCACAACTCCGCTAATAATGCATGTATCCACTTCAGAATTTGTATTTATATTAGTTTTTACAGGGCTAATTCATTTGCATACTCAATTGTAAATTTGTAAACAAAAAGGTCACAACTCAGCTAATAATGCATTCACTTCAAAATTTGTATTTATATTAGTTTTTACACGGCTAATACATTTGCATGCTCAATTGTAAAATTGTAAACAAAAAGTTCACAACTCAGATAATAGTGCATATATCCACATCAGAATTTGTAATTATATTAGTTTTTACACGGCTAATACATTTGCATACTCAATTGTAAATTTGTAAACAAAAATTTCACAGCTCAGCTAATAATGCCTGTATCTACTTCAGAATTTGTATTTATATTAGTTTTTACAGGGCTAATTCATTTGCATACTCAATTGTAAATTTGTAAACAAAAAGTTCACAACTCAGATAATAATTCATGTATCCACTTCAGAATTTGTATTTATATTAGTTTTTACACGGCTAATACATTTGCATGCTCAATTGTAAATTTGTAAACAAAAAGTTCACAACTCAGATAATAGTGCATATATCCACTTCAGAATTTGTAATTATATTAGTTTTTACATGGCTAATACATTTGCATACTCAATTGTAAATTTGTAAACAAAAAGTTCACAACTCAGCTAATAATTCATGTATCCACTTCAGAATTTGTATTTATATTAGTTTTTACACGGCTAATACATTTGCATGCTCAATTGTAAAATTGTAAACAAAAAGTTCACAACTCAGATAATAGTGCCTATATCCACTTCAGAATTTGTAATTATATTAGTTTTTACATGGCTAATACATTTGCATACTCAATTGTAAATTTGTAAACAAAAAGTTCACAACTCAGCTAATAATGCATGTATCCACTTCAGAATTTGTATTTATATTAGTTTTTACACGGCTAATACATTTGCATGCTCAATTGTAAAATTGTAAACAAAAAGTTCACAGCTCAGATAATAGTGCATATATCCACTTCAGAATTTGTAATTATATTAGTTTTTACATGGCTAATACATTTGCATACTCAGGTATAAATTTGTAAACAAAAATTTCACAACTCAGCTAATAATGCCTGAATCCACTTCAGAATTTGTATTTATATTAGTTTTTACAAGGCTAATACATTTGCATACTCAATTGTAAAATTGTAAACAAAAAGTTCACAACTCAGATAATAGTGCCTATATCCACTTCAGAATTTGTAATTATATTAGTTTTTACATGGCTAATACATTTGCATACTCAATTGTAAATTTGTAAACAAAAAGGTCACAACTCAGCTAATAATGCATTCACTTCAAAATTTGTATTTATATTAGTTTTTACACGGCTAATACATTTGCATGCTCAATTGTAAAATTGTAAACAAAAAGTTCATAACTCAGATAATGGTGCATATATCCACTTCAGAATTTGTAATTATATTAGTTTTTACATGGCTAATACATTTGCATACTCAATTGTAAATTTGTTAACAAAAAGTTCACAACTCAGCTATTAATTCATGTATCCACTTCAGAATTTGTATTTATATTAGTTTTTACACGGCTAATACATTTGCATGCTCAATTGTAAAATTGTAAACAAAAAGTTCACAACTCAGATAATAGTGCATATATCCACTTCAGAATTTGTAATTATATTAGTTTTTACATGGCTAATACATTTGCATACTCAATTGTAAATTTGTAAACAAAAAGTTCACAACTCAGCTAATAATTCATGTATCCACTTCAGAATTTGTATTTATATTAGTTTTTACACGGCTAATGCTCAATTGTAAAATTGTAAACAAAAAGTTCACAACTCAGATAATAGTGCATATATCCACTTCAGACTTCACGTCTAATACATTTGCATACTTAATTGTTAATTTGTAAACAAAAAGTTCACAACTCAGATAATAATGCATGTATCCACGGCAGAATTTATATTTAAATTAGTTCTTACAATGCGAATACATTTGCATACTCAATAGTAAATTTGTAAACAAAAAGTTCACAACTCAACTAATAATGCATGTATCGACGGCAGAATTTGTACTTATATTAGTTTTTACACGGCTTATACATTTGCATACTCAATTGTAAATTTGTAAACAAAAAGTTCACAACTCAGCTAATAATGCCTGAATCCACTTCAGAATTTATATTTATATTAGTTTTTACACGTCTAATACATTTGCATACTCAATTGTAAATTTGTAAACAAAAATTTCACAGCTCAGCTAATAATGCCTGTATCCACTTCAGAATTTGTATTTATATTAGTTTTTACAGGGCTAATTCATTTGCATACTCAATTGTAAATTTGTAAACAAAAAGGTCACAACTCAGCTAATAATGCATTCACTTCAAAATTTGTATTTATATTAGTTTTTACACGGCTAATACATTTGCATGCTCAATTGTAAAATTGTAAACAAAAAGTTCACAACTCAGATAATAGTGCATATATCCACTTCAGAATTTGTAATTATATTAGTTTTTACATGGCTAATACATTTGCATACTCAATTGTAAATTTTGTAAACAAAAAGTTCACAGCTCAGCAAATAATGCATGTATCCACTTCAGAATTTGTATTTATTTTAGTTTTTACACGGCTAATACATTTGCATACTCAATTGTAAATTTGTAAACAAAAATTTCACAGCTCAGCTAATAATGCCTGTATCCACTTCAGAATTTGTATTTATATTAGTTTTTACAGGGCTAATTCATTTGCATACTCAATTGTAAATTTGTAAACAAAAAGGTCACAACTCACCTAATAATGCATTCACTTCAAAATTTGTATTTATATTAGTTTTTACACGGCTAATACATTTGCATGCTCAATTGTAAATTTATAAACAAAAAGTTCACAACTCAGCTAATAATTCATGTATCCACTTCAGAATTTGTATTTATATTAGTTTTTACACGGCTAATACATTTGCATGCTCAATTGTAAATTTGTAAACAAAAAGTTTACAACTCAGATAATAGTGCATATATCCACTTCAGAATTTGTAATTATATTAGTTTTTACATGGCTAATACATTTGCATACTCAATTGTAAATTTGTAAACAAAAAGTTCACAACTCAGCTAATAATGCATGTATCCACTTCAGCATTTGTATTTATATTAGTTTTTACACGGCTAATACATTTGCATGCTCAATTGTAAAATTGTAAACAAAAAGTTCACAACTCAGATAATAGTGCATATATCCACTTCAGAATTAGTAATTATATTAGTTTTTACATGGCTAATACATTTGCATACTCAGGTATAAATTTGTAAACAAAAATTTCACAACTCAGCTAATAATGCCTGAATCCACTTCAGAATTTGTATTTATATTAGTTTTTACAAGGCTAATACATTTGCATACTCAATTGTAAATTTGTAAACAAAAATTTCACAGCTCAGCCTGTATCCACTTCAGAATTTGTATTTATATTAGTTTTTACAGGGCTAATTCATTTGCATACTCAATAGTAAATTTGTAAACAAAAAGGTCACAACTCAGCTAAGAATGCATTCACTTCAAAATTTGTATTTATATTAGTTTTTACACGGCTAATACATTTGCATGCTCAATTGTAAAATTGTAAACAAAAAGTTCACAACTCAGATAATAGTGCCTATATCCACTTCAGAATTTGTAATTATATTAGTTTTTACATGGCTAATACATTTGCATACTCAATTGTAAATTTGTAAACAAAAAGTTCACAACTCAGCTAATAATGCATGTATCCACTTCAGAATTTGTATTTATATTAGTTTTTACACGGCTAATACATTTGCATGCTCAATTGTAAAATTGTAAACAAAAAGTTCACAACTCAGATAATAGTGCATATATCCACTTCAGAATTTGTAATTATATTAGTTTTTACATGGCTAATACATTTGCATACTCAATTGTAAATTTGTAAACAAAAAGTTCACAACTCAGCTAATAATTCATGTATCCACTTCAGAATTTGTATTTATATTAGTTTTTACACGGCTAATACATTTGCATGCTCAATTGTAAAATTGTAAACAAAAAGTTCACAACTCAGATAATAGTGCATATATCCACTTCAGAATTTGTAATTATATTAGTTTTTACATGGCTAATACATTTGCATACTCAATTGTAAATTTGTAAACAAAAAGGTCACAACTCAGCTAATAATGCATTCACTTCAAAATTTGTATTTATATTAGTTTTTACACGGCTAATACATTTGCATGCTCAATTGTAAAATTGTAAACAAAAAGTTCATAACTCAGATAATGGTGCATATATCCACTTCAGAATTTGTAATTATATTAGTTTTTACATGGCTAATACATTTGCATACTCAATTGTAAATTTGTTAACAAAAAGTTCACAACTCAGCTATTAATTCATGTATCCACTTCAGAATTTGTATTTATATTAGTTTTTACACGGCTAATACATTTGCATGCTCAATTGTAAAATTGTAAACAAAAAGTTCACAACTCAGATAATAGTGCATATATCCACTTCAGAATTTGTAATTATATTAGTTTTTACATGGCTAATACATTTGCATACTCAATTGTAAATTTGTAAACAAAAAGTTCACAACTCAGCTAATAATTCATGTATCCACTTCAGAATTTGTATTTATATTAGTTTTTACACGGCTAATGCTCAATTGTAAAATTGTAAACAAAAAGTTCACAACTCAGATAATAGTGCATATATCCACTTCAGACTTCACGTCTAATACATTTGCATACTTAATTGTTAATTTGTAAACAAAAAGTTCACAACTCAGATAATAATGCATGTATCCACGGCAGAATTTATATTTAAATTAGTTTTTACAATGCGAATACATTTGCATACTCAATAGTAAATTTGTAAACAAAAAGTTCACAACTCAACTAATAATGCATGTATCGACGGCAGAATTTGTACTTATATTAGTTTTTACACGGCTTATACATTTGCATACTCAATTGTAAATTTGTAAACAAAAAGTTCACAACTCAGCTAATAATGCCTGAATCCACTTCAGAATTTATATTTATATTAGTTTTTACACGTCTAATACATTTGCATACTCAATTGTAAATTTGTAAACAAAAATTTCACAGCTCAGCTAATAATGCCTGTATCCACTTCAGAATTTGTATTTATATTAGTTTTTACAGGGCTAATTCATTTGCATACTCAATTGTAAATTTGTAAACAAAAAGGTCACAACTCAGCTAATAATGCATTCACTTCAAAATTTGTATTTATATTAGTTTTTACACGGCTAATACATTTGCATGCTCAATTGTAAAATTGTAAACAAAAAGTTCACAACTCAGATAATAGTGCATATATCCACTTCAGAATTTGTAATTATATTAGTTTTTACATGGCTAATACATTTGCATACTCAATTGTAAATTTTGTAAACAAAAAGTTCACAGCTCAGCAAATAATGCATGTATCCACTTCAGAATTTGTATTTATATTAGTTTTTACACGGCTAATACATTTGCATACTCAATTGTAAATTTGTAAACAACAATTTCACAGCTCAGCTAATAATGCCTGTATCCACTTCAGAATTTGTATTTATATTAGTTTTTACAGGGCTAATTCATTTGCATACTCAATTGTAAATTTGTAAACAAAAAGGTCACAACTCACCTAATAATGCATTCACTTCAAAATTTGTATTTATATTAGTTTTTACACGGCTAATACATTTGCATGCTCAATTGTAAATTTATAAACAAAAAGTTCACAACTCAGCTAATAATTCATGTATCCACTTCAGAATTTGTATTTATATTAGTTTTTACACGGCTAATACATTTGCATGCTCAATTGTAAATTTGTAAACAAAAAGTTTACAACTCAGATAATAGTGCATATATCCACTTCAGAATTTGTAATTATATTAGTTTTTACATGGCTAATACATTTGCATACTCAATTGTAAATTTGTAAACAAAAAGTTCACAACTCAGCTAATAATGCATGTATCCACTTCAGAATTTGTATTTATATTAGTTTTTACACGGCTAATATATTTGCATGCTCAATTGTAAAATTGTAAACAAAAAGTTCACAACTCAGATAATAGTGCATATATCCACTTCAGAATTAGTAATTATATTAGTTTTTACATGGCTAATACATTTGCATACTCAGGTATAAATTTGTAAACAAAAATTTCACAACTCAGCTAATAATGCCTGAATCCACTTCAGAATTTGTATTTATATTAGTTTTTACAAGGCTAATACATTTGCATACTCAATTGTAAATATGTAAACAAAAATTTCACAGCTCAGCCTGTATCCACTTCAGAATTTGTATTTATATTAGTTTTTACAGGGCTAATTCATTTGCATACTCAATAGTAAATTTGTAAACAAAAAGGTCACAACTCAGCTAAGAATGCATTCACTTCAAAATTTGTATTTATATTAGTTTTTACACGGCTAATACATTTGCATGCTCAATTGTAAAATTGTAAACAAAAAGTTCACAACTCAGATAATAGTGCATATATCCACTTCAGAATTTGTAATTATATTAGTTTTTACATGGCTAATACATTTGCATACTCAATTGTAAATTTGTTAACAAAAAGTTCACAACTCAGCTAATAATTCATGTATCCACTTCAGAATTTGTATTTATATTAGTATTTACACGGCTAATACATTTGCATGCTCAATTGTAAAATTGTAAACAAAAAGTTCACAACTCAGATAATAGTGCCTATATCCACTTCAGAATTTGTAATTATATTAGTTTTTACATGGCTAATACATTTGCATACTCAATTGTAAATTTGTAAACAAAAAGTTCACAACTCAGCTAATAATTCATGTATCCACTTCAGAATTTGTATTTATATTAGTTTTTACACGGCTAATACATTTGCATGCTCAATTGTAAAATTGTGAACAAAAAGTTCACAACTCAGATAATACATAGTGCATATATCCACTTCAGAATTTGTAATTATATTAGTTTTTACACGTCTAATACATTTGCATACTTAATTGTAAATTTGTAAACAAAAAGTTCACAACTCACATAATAATGCATGTATCCACGGCAGAATTTATATTTAAATTAGTTCTTACAATGCTAATACATTTGCATACTCAATTGTAAATTTGTAAACAAAAAGTTCACAACTCAACTAATAATGCATGTATCGACGGCAGAATTTGTACTTATATTAGTTTTTACACGGCTTATACATTTGCATACTCAATTGTAAATTTGAAAACAAAAAGTTCACAACTCAGCTAATAATGCCTGAATCCACTTCAGAATTTATATTTATATTAGTTTTTACACGTCTAATACATTTGCATACTTAATTGTAAATTTGTAAACAAAAAGTTCACAACTCAGATAATAATGCATATATCCACTTCAGAATTTGTATTTATATTAGTTTTTACATGGCTAATACATTTGCATACTCAATTGTAAATTTGTAAACAAAAAGTTCACATCTCAGGTAATAATGCATATATCCACGGCAGAATTTATATTTAAATTAGTTCTTACAATGCTAATACATTTGCATACTCAATTGTAAATTTGTAAACAAAAAGTTCACAACTCAACTAATAATGCATGTATCGACGGCAGAATTTGTACTTATATTAGTTTTTACACGGCTTATACATTTGCATACTCAATTGTAAATTTGTAAACAAAAAGTTCACAACTCAGATAATAATGCATATCCACTTTAGAATTTATATTTAAATTAGATCTTACAAAGCTAATACATTTGCATACTCAATTGTAAATTTGTAAACAAAAAGTTCACATCTCAGCTAATAATGCATGTATCCACGGCAGAAGTTATATTTAAATTAGTTCTTACAATGCTAATACATTTGCATACTCAATTGTAAATTTGTAAACAAAAAGTTCACAACTCAGCTAATAATGCTTGTATCCACGGCAGAATTTGTACTTATATTAGTTTTTACACGGCTTATACATTTGCATACTCAATTGTAAATGTGTAAATGAATCCTGAATCCACTTCAGAATTTATATTTATATTAGTTTTTACACGTCTAATACATTTGCATACTCAATTGTAAATTTGTAAACAAAAAGTTCACAACTCAGCTAATAATGCCTGAATCCACTTCAGAATTTATATTTATATTAGTTTTTACACGTCTAATACATTTGCATACTTAATTGTAAATTTGTAAACAAAAAGTTCACAACTCAGATAATAATGCATATATCCACTTCAGAATTTGTATTTATATTAGTTTTTACATGGCTAATACATTTGCATACTCAATTGTAAATTTGTAAACAAAAAGTTCACATCTCAGCTAATAATGCATATATCCACGGCAGAATTTATATTTAAATTAGTTCTTACAATGCTAATACATTTGCATACTCAATTGTAAATTTGTAAACAAGAAGTTCACAACTCAGCTAATAATGCTTGTATCCACGGCAGAATTTGTACTTATATTAGTTTTTACACGGCTTATACATTTGCATACTCAATTGTAAATGTGTAAATGAATCCTGAATCCACTTCAGAATTTATATTTATATTAGTTTTTACACGTCTAATACATTTGCATACTCAATTGTAAATTTGTAAACAAAAAGTTCACAACTCAGCTAATAATGCATGTATCGACGCACAGTAGCGCCTCTCGAACAATTAGCGTTGCAAAAATCAATAAAGTCATGTTCGCAAAACGATTTTAACCATACTTATTCGACAGGACACTTCAGAATTAGTAATTATATTAGTTTTTACATGACTAATACATTTGCATACTCAGGTATAAATTTGTAAACAAAAATTTCACAACTCAGCTAATAATGCCTGAATCCACTTCAGAATTTGTATTTATATTAGTTTTTACAAGGCTAATACATTTGCATACTCAATTGTAAATTTGTAAACAAAAATTTCACAGCTCAGCTAATAATGCCTGTATCCACTTCAGAATTTGTATTTATATTAGTTTTTACAGGGCTAATTCATTTGCATACTCAATAGTAAATTTGTAAACAAAAAGGTCACAACTCAGCTAATAATGCATTCACTTCAAAATTTGTATTTATATTAGTTTTTACACGGCTAATACATTTGCATGCTCAATTGTAAAATTGTAAACAAAAAGTTCACAACTCAGATAATAGTGCATATATCCACTTCAGAATTTGTAATTATATTAGTTTTTACATGGCTAATACATTTGCATACTCAATTGTAAATTTGTAAACAAAAAGTTCACAACTCAGCTAATAATTCATGTATCCACTTCAGAATTTGTATTTATATTAGTTTTTACACGGCTAATACATTTGCATGCTCAATTGTAAAATTGTGAACAAAAAGTTCACAACTCAGATAAAACATAGTGCATATATCCACTTCAGAATTTGTAATTATATTAGTTTTTACACGTCTAATACATTTGCATACTTAATTGAAAATTTGTAAATAAAAAGTTCACAACTCAGATAATAATGCATGTATCCACGGCAGAATTTGTATTTATATTAGTTTTTACACGGCTAATACATTTGCATGCTCAATTGTAAAATTGTGAACAAAAAGTTCACAACTCAGATAATACATAGTGCATATATCCACTTCAGAATTTGTAATTATATTAGTTTTTACACGTCTAATACATTTGCATACTTAATTGTAAATTTGTAAACAAAAAGTTCACAACTCAGATAATAATGCATGTATCCACGGCAGAATTTATATTTAAATTAGTTCTTACAATGCTAATACATTTGCATACCCAATTGTAAATTTGTAAACAAATTATTCACAACTCAACTAATAATGCATGTATCGACGGCAGAATTTGTACTTATATTAGTTTTTAGAAGGCTAATACATTTGCATACTCAATTGTAAATTTGTAAACAAAAAGTTCACAACTCAGCTAATAATGCCTGAATCCACTTCAAAATTTGTAATTATATTAGTTTTTACATGGCTAATACATTTGCATACTCAATTGTAAATTTGTAAACAAAAAGTTCACAACTCAGCTAATAATGCATGTATCCACTTCAGAATTTGTATTTATATTAGTTTTTACATGGCTAATACATTTGCATACTCAGGTATAAATTTGTAAACAAAAATTTCACAACTCAGCTAATAATGCCTGAATCCACTTCAGAATTTGTATTTATATTAGTTTTTACAAGGCTAATACATTTGCATACTCAATTGTAAATTTGTAAACAAAAAGGTCACAACTCAGCTAATAATGCATTCACTTCAAAATTTGTATTTATATTAGTTTTTACACGGCTAATACATTTGCATGCTCAATTGTAAAATTGTAAACAAAAAGTTCACAACTCAGATAATAGTGCATATATCCACTTCAGAATTTGTAATTATATTAGTTTTTACATGGCTAATACATTTGCATACTCAATTGTAAATTTGTAAACAAAAAGTTCACAACTCAGCTAATAATTCATGTATCCACTTCAGAATTTGTATTTATATTAGTTTTTACACGGCTAATACATTTGCATGCTCAATTGTAAAATTGTGAACAAAAAGTTCACAACTCAGATAAAACATAGTGCATATATCCACTTCAGAATTTGTAATTATATTAGTTTTTACACGTCTAATACATTTGCATACTTAATTGAAAATTTGTAAACAAAAAGTTCACAACTCAGATAATAATGCATGTATCCACAGCAGAATTTGTATTTATATTAGTTTTTACACGGCTAATACATTTGCATGCTCAATTGTAAAATTGTGAACAAAAAGTTCACAACTCAGATAAAACATAGTGCATATATCCACTTCAGAATTTGTAATTATATTAGTTTTTACACGTCTAATACATTTGCATACTTAATTGAAAATTTGTAAACAAAAAGTTCACAACTCAGATAATAATGCATGTATCCACGGCAGAATTTGTATTTATATTAGTTTTTACACGGCTAATACATTTGCATGCTCAATTGTAAAATTGTGAACAAAAAGTTCACAACTCAGATAATACATAGTGCATATATCCACTTCAGATTTTGTAATTATATTAGTTTTTACACGTCTAATACATTTGCATACTTAATTGTAAATTTGTAAACAAAAAGTTCACAACTCAGATAATAATGCATGTATCCACGGCAGAATTTATATTTAAATTAGTTCTTACAATGCTAATACATTTGCATACCCAATTGTAAATTTGTAAACAAATTATTCACAACTCAACTAATAATGCATGTATCGACGGCAGAATTTGTACTTATATTAGTTTTTACACGGCTTATACATTTGCATACTCAATTGTAAATTTGTAAACAAAAAGTTCACAACTCAGCTAATAATGCCTGAATCCACTTCAAAATTTGTAATTATATTAGTTTTTACATGGCTAATACATTTGCATACTCAATTGTAAATTTGTAAACAAAAAGTTCACAACTCAGCTAATAATGCATGTATCCACTTCAGAATTTGTATTTATATTAGTTTTTACATGGCTAATACATTTGCATACTCAGGTATAAATTTGTAAACAAAAATTTCACAACTCAGCTAATAATGCCTGAATCCACTTCAGAATTTGTATTTATATTAGTTTTTACAAGGCTAATACATTTGCATACTCAATTGTAAATTTGTAAACAAAAATTTCACAGCTCAGCTAATAATGCCTGTATCGACGCACAGTAGCGCCTCTCGAACAATTAGCGTTGCAAAAATCAATAAAGTCATGTTCGCAAAACGATTTTAACCATACTTATTCGACAGGACACTTCAGAATTAGTAATTATATTAGTTTTTACATGGCTAATACATTTGCATACTCAGGTATAAATTTGTAAACAAAAATTTCACAACTCAGCTAATAATGCCTGAATCCACTTCAGAATTTGTATTTATATTAGTTTTTACAAGGCTAATACATTTGCATACTCAATTGTAAATTTGTAAACAAAAATTTCACAGCTCAGCTAATAATGCCTGTATCCACTTCAGAATTTGTATTTATATTAGTTTTTACAGGGCTAATTCATTTGCATACTCAATAGTAAATTTGTAAACAAAAAGGTCACAACTCAGCTAATAATGCATTCACTTCAAAATTTGTATTTATATTAGTTTTTACTCGGCTAATACATTTGCATGCTCAATTGTAAAATTGTAAACAAAAAGTTCACAACTCAGATAATAGTGCATATATCCACTTCAGAATTTGTAATTATATTAGTTTTTACATGGCTAATACATTTGCATACTCAATTGTAAATTTGTAAACAAAAAGTTCACAACTCAGCTAATAATTCATGTATCCACTTCAGAATTTGTATTTATATTAGTTTTTACACGGCTAATACATTTGCATGCTCAATTGTAAAATTGTGAACAAAAAGTTCACAACTCAGATAAAACATAGTGCATATATCCACTTCAGAATTTGTAATTATATTAGTTTTTACACGTCTAATACATTTGCATACTTAATTGAAAATTTGTAAACAAAAAGTTCACAACTCAGATAATAATGCATGTATCCACGGCAGAATTTGTATTTATATTAGTTTTTACACGGCTAATACATTTGCATGCTCAATTGTAAAATTGTGAACAAAAAGTTCACAACTCAGATAATACATAGTGCATATATCCACTTCAGAATTTGTAATTATATTAGTTTTTTACACGTCTAATACATTTGCATACTGAATTGTAAATTTGTAAACAAAAAGTTCACAACTCAGATAATAATGCATGTATCCACGGCAGAATTTATATTTAAATTAGTTCTTACAATGCTAATACATTTGCATACTCAATTGTAAATTTGTAAACAAATTATTCACAACTCAACTAATAATGCATGTATCGACGGCAGAATTTGTACTTATATTAGTTTTTACACGGCTTATACATTTGCATACTCAATTGTAAATTTGTAAACAAAAAGTTCACAACTCAGCTAATAATGCCTGAATCCACTTCAAAATTTGTAATTATATTAGTTTTTACATGGCTAATACATTTGCATACTCAATTGTAAATTTGTAAACAAAAAGTTCACAACTCAGCTAATAATGCATGTATCCACTTCAGAATTTGTATTTATATTAGTTTTTACACGGCTAATACATTTGCATGCTCAATTGTAAAATTGTAAACAAAAAGTTCACAACTCAGATAATAGTGCATATATCCACTTCAGAATTAGTAATTATATTAGTTTTTACATGGCTAATACATTTGCATACTCAGGTATAAATTTGTAAACAAAAATTTCACAACTCAGCTAATAATGCCTGAATCCACTTCAGAATTTGTATTTATATTAGTTTTTACAAGGCTAATACATTTGCATACTCAATTGTAAATTTGTAAACAAAAATTTCACAGCTCAGCTAATAATGCCTGTATCCACTTCAGAATTTGCATTTATATTAGTTTTTACAGGGCTAATTCATTTGCATACTCAATAGTAAATTTGTAAACAAAAAGGTCACAACTCAGCTAATAATGCATTCACTTCAAAATTTGTATTTATATTAGTTTTTACACGGCTAATACATTTGCATGCTCAATTGTAAAATTGTAAAGAAAAAGTTCACAACTCAGATAAAAGTGCATATATCCACTTCAGAATTTGTAATTATATTAGTTTTTACATGGCTAATACATTTGCATACTCAATTGTAAATTTGTTAACAAAAAGTTCACAACTCAGCTAATAATTCATGTATCCACTTCAGAATTTGTATTTATATTAGTATTTACACGGCTAATACATTTGCATGCTCAATTGTAAAATTGTAAACCAAAAGTTCACAACTCAGATAATAGTGCATATATCCACTTCAGAATTTGTAATTATATTAGTTTTTACATGGCTAATACATTTGCATACTCAATTGTAAATTTGTAAACAAAAAGTTCACATCTCAGCTAATAATGCATATATCCACGGCAGAATTTATATTTAAATTAGTTCTTACAATGCTAATACATTTGCATACTCAATTGTAAATTTGTAAACAAAAAGTTCACAACTCAACTAATAATGCATGTATCGACGGCAGAATTTGTACTTATATTAGTTTTTACACGGCTTATACATTTGCATACTCAATTGTAAATTTGTAAACAAAAAGTTCACAACTCAGATAATAATGCCTGAATCCACTTTAGAATTTATATTTAAATTAGATCTTACAATGCTAATACATTTGCATACTCAATTGTAAATTTGTAAACAAAAAGTTCACATCTCAGCTAATAATGCATGTATCCACTTTAGAATTTATATTTATATTAGATCTTACAATGCTAATACATTTGCATACTCAATTGTAAATTTGTAAACAAAAAGTTCACAACTCAGCTAATAATGCCTGAATCCACTTCAGAATTTATATTTATATTAATTTTTACACGTCTAATACATTTGCATACTTAATTGTAAATTTGTAAACAAAAAGTTCACAACTCAGATAATAATGCATATATCCACTTCAGAATTTGTATTTATATTAGTTTTTACATGGCTAATACATTTGCATACTCAATTGTAAATTTGTAAACAAAAAGTTCACATCTCAGCTAATAATGCATATATCCACGGCAGAATTTATATTTAAATTAGTTCTTACAATGCTAATACATTTGCATACTCAATTGTAAATTTGTAAACAAAAAGTTCACAACTCAGCTAATAATGCTTGTATCCACGGCAGAATTTGTACTTATATTAGTTTTTACACGGCTTATACATTTGCATACTCAATTGTAAATGTGTAAATGAATCCTGAATCCACTTCAGAATTTATATTTATATTAGTTTTTACACGTCTAATACATTTGCATACTCAATTGTAAATTTGTAAACAAAAAGTTTACATCTCAGCTATAATGCATGTATCCACGGCAGAATTTATATTTAAATTAGTTCTTACAATGCTAATACATTTGCATACCCAATTGTAAATTTGTAAACAAATTATTCACAACTCAACTAATAATGCATGTATCGACGGCAGAATTTGTACTTATATTAGTTTTTACACGGCTTATACATTTGCATACTCAATTGTAAATTTGTAAACAAAAAGTTCACAACTCAGCTAATAATGCCTGAATCCACTTCAAAATTTGTAATTATATTAGTTTTTACATGGCTAATACATTTGCATACTCAATTGTAAATTTGTAAACAAAAAGTTCACAACTCAGCTAATAATGCATGTATCCACTTCAGAATTTGTATTTATATTAGTTTTTACATGGCTAATACATTTGCATACTCAGGTATAAATTTGTAAACAAAAATTTCACAACTCAGCTAATAATGCCTGAATCCACTTCAGAATTTGTATTTATATTAGTTTTTACAAGGCTAATACATTTGCATACTCAATTGTAAATTTGTAAACAAAAATTTCACAGCTCAGCTAATAATGCCTGTATCGACGCACAGTAGCGCCTCTCGAACAATTAGCGTTGCAAAAATCAATAAAGTCATGTTCGCAAAACGATTTTAACCATACTTATTCGACAGGACACTTCAGAATTAGTAATTATATTAGTTTTTACATGGCTAATACATTTGCATACTCAGGTATAAATTTGTAAACAAAAATTTCACAACTCAGCTAATAATGCCTGAATCCACTTCAGAATTTGTATTTATATTAGTTTTTACAAGGCTAATACATTTGCATACTCAATTGTAAATTTGTAAACAAAAATTTCACAGCTCAGCTAATAATGCCTGTATCCACTTCAGAATTTGTATTTATATTAGTTTTTACAGGGCTAATTCATTTGCATACTCAATAGTAAATTTGTAAACAAAAAGGTCACAACTCAGCTAATAATGCATTCACTTCAAAATTTGTATTTATATTAGTTTTTACTCGGCTAATACATTTGCATGCTCAATTGTAAAATTGTAAACAAAAAGTTCACAACTCAGATAATAGTGCATATATCCACTTCAGAATTTGTAATTATATTAGTTTTTACATGGCTAATACATTTGCATACTCAATTGTAAATTTGTAAACAAAAAGTTCACAACTCAGCTAATAATTCATGTATCCACTTCAGAATTTGTATTTATATTAGTTTTTACACGGCTAATACATTTGCATGCTCAATTGTAAAATTGTGAACAAAAAGTTCACAACTCAGATAAAACATAGTGCATATATCCACTTCAGAATTTGTAATTATATTAGTTTTTACACGTCTAATACATTTGCATACTTAATTGAAAATTTGTAAACAAAAAGTTCACAACTCAGATAATAATGCATGTATCCACGGCAGAATTTGTATTTATATTAGTTTTTACACGGCTAATACATTTGCATGCTCAATTGTAAAATTGTGAACAAAAAGTTCACAACTCAGATAATACATAGTGCATATATCCACTTCAGAATTTGTAATTATATTAGTTTTTACACGTCTAATACATTTGCATACTGAATTGTAAATTTGTAAACAAAAAGTTCACAACTCAGATAATAATGCATGTATCCACGGCAGAATTTATATTTAAATTAGTTCTTACAATGCTAATACATTTGCATACTCAATTGTAAATTTGTAAACAAATTATTCACAACTCAACTAATAATGCATGTATCGACGGCAGAATTTGTACTTATATTAGTTTTTACACGGCTTATACATTTGCATACTCAATTGTAAATTTGTAAACAAAAAGTTCACAACTCAGCTAATAATGCCTGAATCCACTTCAAAATTTGTAATTATATTAGTTTTTACATGGCTAATACATTTGCATACTCAATTGTAAATTTGTAAACAAAAAGTTCACAACTCAGCTAATAATGCATGTATCCACTTCAGAATTTGTATTTATATTAGTTTTTACACGGCTAATACATTTGCATGCTCAATTGTAAAATTGTAAACAAAAAGTTCACAACTCAGATAATAGTGCATATATCCACTTCAGAATTAGTAATTATATTAGTTTTTACATGGCTAATACATTTGCATACTCAGGTATAAATTTGTAAACAAAAATTTCACAACTCAGCTAATAATGCCTGAATCCACTTCAGAATTTGTATTTATATTAGTTTTTACAAGGCTAATACATTTGCATACTCAATTGTAAATTTGTAAACAAAAATTTCACAGCTCAGCTAATAATGCCTGTATCCACTTCAGAATTTGCATTTATATTAGTTTTTACAGGGCTAATTCATTTGCATACTCAATAGTAAATTTGTAAACAAAAAGGTCACAACTCAGCTAATAATGCATTCACTTCAAAATTTGTATTTATATTAGTTTTTACACGGCTAATACATTTGCATGCTCAATTGTAAAATTGTAAAGAAAAAGTTCACAACTCAGATAAAAGTGCATATATCCACTTCAGAATTTGTAATTATATTAGTTTTTACATGGCTAATACATTTGCATACTCAATTGTAAATTTGTTAACAAAAAGTTCACAACTCAGCTAATAATTCATGTATCCACTTCAGAATTTGTATTTATATTAGTATTTACACGGCTAATACATTTGCATGCTCAATTGTAAAATTGTAAACCAAAAGTTCACAACTCAGATAATAGTGCATATATCCACTTCAGAATTTGTAATTATATTAGTTTTTACATGGCTAATACATTTGCATACTCAATTGTAAATTTGTAAACAAAAAGTTCACATCTCAGCTAATAATGCATATATCCACGGCAGAATTTATATTTAAATTAGTTCTTACAATGCTAATACATTTGCATACTCAATTGTAAATTTGTAAACAAAAAGTTCACAACTCAACTAATAATGCATGTATCGACGGCAGAATTTGTACTTATATTAGTTTTTACACGGCTTATACATTTGCATACTCAATTGTAAATTTGTAAACAAAAAGTTCACAACTCAGATAATAATGCCTGAATCCACTTTAGAATTTATATTTAAATTAGATCTTACAATGCTAATACATTTGCATACTCAATTGTAAATTTGTAAACAAAAAGTTCACATCTCAGCTAATAATGCATGTATCCACTTTAGAATTTATATTTATATTAGATCTTACAATGCTAATACATTTGCATACTCAATTGTAAATTTGTAAACAAAAAGTTCACAACTCAGCTAATAATGCCTGAATCCACTTCAGAATTTATATTTATATTAATTTTTACACGTCTAATACATTTGCATACTTAATTGTAAATTTGTAAACAAAAAGTTCACAACTCAGATAATAATGCATATATCCACTTCAGAATTTGTATTTATATTAGTTTTTACATGGCTAATACATTTGCATACTCAATTGTAAATTTGTAAACAAAAAGTTCACATCTCAGCTAATAATGCATATATCCACGGCAGAATTTATATTTAAATTAGTTCTTACAATGCTAATACATTTGCATACTCAATTGTAAATTTGTAAACAAAAAGTTCACAACTCAGCTAATAATGCTTGTATCCACGGCAGAATTTGTACTTATATTAGTTTTTACACGGCTTATACATTTGCATACTCAATTGTAAATGTGTAAATGAATCCTGAATCCACTTCAGAATTTATATTTATATTAGTTTTTACACGTCTAATACATTTGCATACTCAATTGTAAATTTGTAAACAAAAAGTTCACATCTCAGCTATAATGCATGTATCCACGGCAGAATTTATATTTAAATTAGTTCTTACAATGCTAATACATTCGCATACTCAATTGTAAATTTGTAAACAAAAAGTTCACAACTCAGCTAATAATGCATGTATCGACGCACAGTAGCGCCTCTCGAACAATTAGCGTTGCAAAAATCAATAAAGTCATGTTCGCAAAACGATTTTAACCATACTTATTCGACAGGAAATTTAACAAGGATTCAGAATCTGCAATAAAATCAATTTTAAGATTTTTTTTGTAGAAGTTATGAGCATTTAAAGTTGAACTTTGTTTCGTTTTTTGCATCATAAAAAAAAAATTTGTAAATTGGTCGACTTTCAGGTAATATTACAAAAAAACATAAAACCAATGGTTATGGTTTTTACTTTAAATGATAGATACATTCATAAACTATTAAAGAATCTATAAAAAACGACACTTTGGTTTGGGCTTCTACAGGTAAATCGCTACCTGCCAGGTGTCCATTTTTTTCACCTTTTTCTACCTAAAGTAGTCTATATCTTCTGACGCCAATGAAAGCCACTGACTACACTATGACTACAAGTTCCGTGGATCTTTCCTGGATCAGAATTAACTTTCATCGGCTGCGTCGAGCTGCGTCTGCGGAAATGCAACGCAAAAAACCAAAACAACTCAGGGTAAAATATACCAAAATACCGACACAATTTCATACATTTCAAGAAATATACTAACTGAAGCCCGTGGCGGTTACACTTCGAATTAAAAAAAATTTTTTTTTTTTCAGTTTTCAAATTATTTTTATTTAAGCAAACACATAAAAATAAACATAAAAAATTACATAAAAATTTTTGTTTAAAAATTGTTTTCATTGAAAAAAAATTATTTTTTCACTTTGATACCCTTTAAAAAGGGGTATTTGTGGGCGTGGTACTTTATGCAGTACATATATATATTTTACAACAATTACCTGTCCAATGCCGTTTCAATTATTCGATTACCTTATTTGGTTCAAAAGATATGATTTTTGCAACGCTAAATGAGAAAAGGAGCTACTGTGCGACGGCAGAATTTGTACTTATATTAGTTTTTACACGGCTTATACATTTGCATACTCAATTGTAAATTTGTAAACAAAAAGTTCACAACTCAGCTAATAATGCCTGAATCCACTTCAGAATTTATATTTAAGTTAGTTTTTACACGTCTAATACATTTGCATACTCAATTGTAAATTTGTAAACAAAAATTCACAACTCAGATAGTAATGCATATATCCACTGTAGAATTTATATTTAAATTAGTTCTTACAATGCTAATACATTTGCATACTCAATTGTAAATTTGTAAACAAAAAGTTCACAACTCAGATAATAATGCATATATCCACGGCAGAATTTATATTTAAATTAGTTCTTACAATGCTAATACATTTGCATACTCAATTGTAAATTTGTAAACAAAAAGTTCACAACTCCGCTAATAATGCATGTATCCACGGCAGAATTTGTACTTATATTAGTTTTTAGAAGGCTAATACATTTGCATACTCAATTGTAAATTTGTAAACAAAAAGTTCACAGCTCCGCTAAAAATGTCTGTATCCACTTCAGAATATGTATTTATAATAGTTTTACACGGCTAATACATTTGCATACTCAATTGTAAATTTGAAAACAAAAAGTTCACAACTCAGCTAATAATGCCTGAATCCACTTCAGAATTTGTATTTATATTAGTTTTTACACGTCTAATACATTTGCATACTCAATTGTAAATTTGTAAACAAAAAGTTCACATCTCAGCTATAATGCATGTATCCACGGCAGAATTTATATTTAAATTAGTTCTTACAATGCTAATACATTCGCATACTCAATTGTAAATTTGTAAACAAAAAGTTCACAACTCAGCTAATAATGCATGTATCGACGCACAGTAGCGCCTCTCGAACAATTAGCGTTGCAAAAATCAATAAAGTCATGTTCGCAAAACGATTTTAACCATACTTATTCGACAGGAAATTTAACAAGGATTCAGAATCTGCAATAAAATCAATTTTAAGATTTTTTTTGTAGAAGTTATGAGCATTTAAAGTTGAACTTTGTTTCGTTTTTTGCATCATAAAAAAAAATTTGTAAATTGGTCGACTTTCAGGTAATATTACAAAAAAACATAAAACCAATGGTTATGGTTTTTACTTTAAATGATAGATACATTCATAAACTATTAAAGAATCTAAAAAAAACGACACTTTGGTTTGGGCTTCTACAGGTAAATCGCTACCTGCCAGGTGTCCATTTTTTTCACCTTTTTCTACCTAAAGTAGTCTATATCTTCTGACGCCAATGAAAGCCACTGACTACACTATGACTACAAGTTCCGTGGATCTTTCCTGGATCAGAATTAACTTTCATCGGCTGCGTCGAGCTGCGTCTGCGGAAATGCAACGCAAAAAACCAAAACAACTCAGGGTAAAATATACCAAAATACCGACACAATTTCATACATTTCAAGAAATATACTAACTGAAGCCCGTGGCGGTTACACTTCGAATTAAAAAAAATTTTTTTTTTCAGTTTTCAAATTATTTTTATTTAAGCAAACACATAAAAATAAACATAAAAAATTACATAAAAATTTTTGTTTAAAAATTGTTTTCATTGAAAAAAAATTATTTTTTCACTTTGATACCCTTTAAAAAGGGGTATTTGTGGGCGTGGTACTTTATGCAGTACATATATATATTTTACAACAATTACCTGTCCAATGCCGTTTCAATTATTCGATTACCTTATTTGGTTCAAAAGATATGATTTTTGCAACGCTAAATGAGAAAAGGAGCTACTGTGCGACGGCAGAATTTGTACTTATATTAGTTTTTACACGGCTTATACATTTGCATACTCAATTGTAAATTTGTAAACAAAAAGTTCACAACTCAGCTAATAATGCCTGAATCCACTTCAGAATTTATATTTAAGTTAGTTTTTACACGTCTAATACATTTGCATACTCAATTGTAAATTTGTAAACAAAAATTCACAACTCAGATAGTAATGCATATATCCACTGTAGAATTTATATTTAAATTAGTTCTTACAATGCTAATACATTTGCATACTCAATTGTAAATTTGTAAACAAAAAGTTCACAACTCAGATAATAATGCATATATCCACGGCAGAATTTATATTTAAATTAGTTCTTACAATGCTAATACATTTGCATACTCAATTGTAAATTTGTAAACAAAAAGTTCACAACTCCGCTAATAATGCATGTATCCACGGCAGAATTTGTACTTATATTAGTTTTTAGAAGGCTAATACATTTGCATACTCAATTGTAAATTTGTAAACAAAAAGTTCACAGCTCCGCTAAAAATGTCTGTATCCACTTCAGAATATGTATTTATAATAGTTTTACACGGCTAATACATTTGCATACTCAATTGTAAATTTGAAAACAAAAAGTTCACAACTCAGCTAATAATGCCTGAATCCACTTCAGAATTTGTATTTATATTAGTTTTTACACGTCTAATACATTTGCATACTCAATTGTAAATTTGTAAACAAAAAGTTCACATCTCAGCTATAATGCATGTATCCACGGCAGAATTTATATTTAAATTAGTTCTTACAATGCTAATACATTCGCATACTCAATTGTAAGTTTGTAAACAAAAAGTTCACAACTCAGCTAATAATGCATGTATCGACGCACAGTAGCGCCTCTCGAACAATTAGCGTTGCAAAAATCAATAAAGTCATGTTCGCAAAACGATTTTAACCATACTTATTCGACAGGAAATTTAACAAGGATTCAGAATCTGCAATAAAATCAATTTTAAGATTTTTTTTGTAGAAGTTATGAGCATTTAAAGTTGAACTTTGTTTCGTTTTTTGCATCATAAAAAAAAAATTTGTAAATTGGTCGACTTTCAGGTAATATTACAAAAAAAAACATAAAACCAATGGTTATGGTTTTTACTTTAAATGATAGATACATTCATAAACTATTAAAGAATCTAAAAAAAACGACACTTTGGTTTGGGCTTCTACAGGTAAATCGCTACCTGCCAGGTGTCCATTTTTTTCACCTTTTTCTACCTAAAGTAGTCTATATCTTCTGACGCCAATGAAAGCCACTGACTACACTATGACTACAAGTTCCGTGGATCTTTCCTGGATCAGAATTAACTTTCATCGGCTGCGTCGAGCTGCGTCTGCGGAAATGCAACGCAAAAAACCAAAACAACTCAGGGTAAAATATACCAAAATACCGACACAATTTCATACATTTCAAGAAATATACTAACTGAAGCCCGTGGCGGTTACACTTCGAATTAAAAAAAATTTTTTTTTTTCAGTTTTCAAATTATTTTTATTTAAGCAAATACATAAAAATAAACATAAAAAATTACATAAAAATTTTTGTTTAAAAATTGTTTTCATTGAAAAAAAATTATTTTTTCACTTTGATACCCTTTAAAAAGGCGTATTTGTGGGCGTGGTACTTTATGCAGTACATATATATATTTTACAACAATTACCTGTCCAATGCCGTTTCAATTATTCGATTACCTTATTTGGTTCAAAAGATATGATTTTTGCAACGCTAAATGAGAAAAGGAGCTACTGTGCGACGGCAGAATTTGTACTTATATTAGTTTTTACACGGCTTATACATTTGCATACTCAATTGTAAATTTGTAAACAAAAAGTTCACAACTCAGCTAATAATGCCTGAATCCACTTCAGAATTTATATTTAAGTTAGTTTTTACACGTCTAATACATTTGCATACTCAATTGTAAATTTGTAAACAAAAAGTTCACAACTCAGATAATAATGCATATATCCACGGCAGAATTTATATTTAAATTAGTTCTTACAATGCTAATACATTTGCATACTCAATTGTAAATTTGTAAACAAAAAGTTCACAACTCCGCTAATAATGCATGTATCCACGGCAGAATTTGTACTTATATTAGTTTTTAGAAGGCTAATACATTTGCATACTCAATTGTAAATTTGTAAACAAAAAGTTCACAGCTCCGCTAAAAATGTCTGTATCCACTTCAGAATATGTATTTATAATAGTTTTACACGGCTAATACATTTGCATACTCAATTGTAAATTTGAAAACAAAAAGTTCACAACTCAGCTAATAATGCCTGAATCCACTTCAGAATTTGTATTTATATTAGTTTTTACACGGCTAATACATTTGCATACTCAATTGCAAATTTGTAAACAAAAAGTTCACATCTCAGCTATAATGCATGTATCCACGGCAGAATTTATATTTAAATTAGTTCTTATGTAATGGTTGCCTACACTGAAGAAAAATTGATCACAACTATCTACAGTGTAAGTTAACTGAATCAGGCAGCAGTGTATACAGCGGAACGGGACCCTCTTGTTGTTTCTAGCTCTTCCGGGATGGGGGGGTTATTGCTGTTACTGCTTCCGACATTACACGAAGAATTATTTATAGAGTCCCTATCTGAAACTAATAAGCCATCTGATCATGGCTGAAATATTCAGGCTAACTGCCTACAAAAGAAAATCAGAGAAAATCTCCAACTCACAGGACGACAATAATGATGAAAAAGGAATATGTCTAGCACCAGGATCTGTTCGTGGCGTCTTAGCTGTTGTTTGACACACACAGAGTCGCTACCCACCCTACCAATGCCTTTGTACTTTAAGTGTTAGCAAAGACCCCATATTGTAGCTGATCAAAACATTTAAATCCCCAGGTCACGAGATGATTGCATCTACTCCATCATGATATTACTGATTCGATATGACATACTGCATTATTTATTTAAATAATTTCAATAGAAAAGTAACTTAAAGAAATTCTGGTTACTGACATAATAATTTCGAATGTTCGTTTTAATTAATTTGCTTCTTTTCATTTTTTTAATTTAAAACAATTCAGTTGCGATTCATTTATGCTTTCATTGTGACTACAAATGTTTTTAAACGAGAACTTAATGATTAGTTTCTAATTTATTTGTATTGTATTTACATATGTTCTGATAAAGTTAGCGAAAAGCAGAATAAAACTACGCGTTCATAATTCAAATATTTAATCTTCATAATTACGTTGGTGCTGGTAGCCATAGAGATCCGCAATGCATACACTAGCCAAGAATATAACAAAACAAACGCATACCGAGAATTAAGATTTGGTAATGATCATTATATACTCAATAAGAGCGCTGCTAGAGGAGCATTTATACGCAATTAGAAGTGTTCAGAATCTGGCAGCCCAAAACAAAACAAACAGAAAAGAATAACGAACAGAGCTTACGGCTCTTCACGGTAGCAGCGGTGGTTTTGGATGATCATATCATGTCACATTAAATGGTGTTTATATATATATATCCATTTTGGATCACTTACCCCATCCGATCCTCGTTGAAGGCCTTCACGATGACGTGGATGACGAGCTGTTAGCGTGTGTTTAAATGATTGTTAATTTAATGCAACATAAATGATTCGTTTGATCGACCCTGCTTATCGCGTTCTTTATGTCTGGTTGTGCGGGTTTTTAGGGCACATGAACCTAGGTCAAGTTTACGCAATCGCGTTCGCTTAGCTAGCGCATGCACTCTAGATACATACTACAGTTTTCCGAGGCTCAAACGAGCCAGATGCGACCGAAATCTGATTAAAAAATCCGAAACTTTTACAGTTGCATAAAACCTAACTAAATCTGCACTCCGGATCTAATGCCGGTTTTGTTTATTTCTGGAGGAGTTTACTCCGATCCTACGCCTTCGTCACGCGCTGGCCGAAAATTGTGGTCCCTGGCCACAACGTTTGTCGTCTCCCTTCCTCTGCCGCAGCTGGCGAAGCGCGGAAAGGAAAATTAAGTAATCCCACGCCGATGACGTAATCGGGGCTCCTGGCCACCGAACAGATTCGCGGGCAGGGTCGCAAAGGTTTTCGCTTCACCCTTGGCAATATTCCGCTTGCCCTTATAGGAAGGTTCGACTAGAAAAACAACCGTGGTTACGGGGAGAGCTTTCAGTCATATAAGAAAACTATTTACCGACAGAGGATGATGCAGAGTAAACTGCGGTACGCTTGAGCGTGGAGCTCCAGAAGGTTCCTTCGCCTGTATGTAGGCGTGCAAGCCGAGAAGGCACGCCGTATTGCGCTGTCTCTATAGGAAACCAATATTACTGCAAGTGCAAATGGCTTGAAGTCTCAAAATAATTACCCAAAACCGGTGCGCGACACTGGCGGATGGTTAACTGGTCGGATGCAACGGCCGATGCCTTGTATTAAATTGGCAAAAGGGACACGTGGCACTTGTGTATTAATTTCGCTCACAGATCGACACTTCTGTAGCGTTCGGCGTTGCAGTGAAAAAAGGAAGAAGGCGGATGTTTTGATCGTGTCGGAAATGATGCTTAATCGATTAATTCGTGCTGTCAACTGTCAATTTCGCACAGCTGATTGTGATCGACTAGGGCTGGAGCATACGATATGACTATCGTAAGGCGCGTATGTCAAATCTTTTGAATTTTACAACGTTAACCTTTGCTGCCCATTACAACCACAGATAATCTGGCAAGTAATCGCAGACACGATTAGCTGGAATCAGCTTCGTATATCCTTTGCGTGGTAGGTTCCTATCTCCTTTCCTGCTAACGTTTCCAATAGATAAAACGAACTACCTAATTTCTTCTTAATTCGACACTTAGAAAATTGGTGTCCTAACTTCTTATTGTAATTCTGACTAAAATTACTTAAATGAAAGTTTCGCTTAAAGACTTCTTGACCTTCTTTAAATACAATATGATTAGCTCTTAAATTGTATTGTTTCACATTAGTTTCATATGCTTTACGACTATTCTTTTTGATTTCTTCGCGAATTAAAGCTAATTGGTCTACTCTATCCAATCGAGTCGATTCTTCTAATAACGATAATTGTTTCAATAGCTTATAATCAGATCCATGATTAATCATATTAAAGCCAAAGAGAGCTTTATAAGGAGAACAACCTAAAGACTGATGTAATGCAGATCGAAGAGCAGACGAGATACTTGTCAAATTTACATCCCATTCTGTTTGATCTTCTTGAAGATATGATCGTATAGCTGCCAATAAAGAACGATTGACTCTTTCGGCCGCATTACTTTGCGGTGAATAAAGAGCTGTACAAATATGACGAATACCCCATTTGGTTATCATGGCCTCGAATTCTTTTGCCTTAAACTGGGATCCATTATCACTAATTATTGTCTCTGGTACTCCAAACTCACAAAAAATTCGCTCGCACAAGAAGTTATTAATGGCTGCAGTAGTGAACTTTTTAAGTGGACAGAGCCAATGATATCGGCTAAAATGGTCCAGTACAATCAGCAATCCAGTATAACCTCTTTTACTACGAGGATAAGGTCCGAGTATATCAACGTACAATCGTTGAAAGGGTCTGATTGATACACTCTGCTCACCCATGGGTGGTCGTAATATTTTATTTGGTGCTTTTGTCTGTTTACACATTGCACACTCATTTACATAATTTCGAACCTCTTTTGACAATCCTGGCCAAAAAAGATTACGTCGTAGTCTCTCAATAGTTTTGTGTATCCCTCCATGGGCTGACACGACACTATCATGAGCCTGCCAAATTGCAGCACTTCGCAGCTTTTCAGGCACCCAGAGCTTCCAACTATCCGCTTCCTGCTCTGTATTTCCCGATGGATGGTCCGTCCTTATGTAAACGAATTTCCCATGGACTCGTAAATCCGGAAACTTATCAACATTCTCTTCTACTCGCTTTCGAAGTTCTTCATAACTTTGTTCCGTAAAAGCATCAGAATCTAAATCGATTTCGGGTCCAACAAACTCTAAACTCTCAATGTGTTCCTCACAAATCCTCGATAAGGCATCTGGTACGATATGATCCTTACCTTTTCTATGAGATATTGTGAATTTAAATCCTTGTAACCGAAAAATCCATCTGGCAAGACGACCTGATACATTTTGTTGTCTCATCAGCCATAGCAGACTGGAATGATCAGTTACCACCTCAAATTCTTGCAACTCTAAATAGCAACGGAATTTTTCTATTGACAATATTACAGCCAAGCATTCACGCTCTGTAACACTATAATTACGCTGTGACTTGGAAAGTTTCTTTGACATAAAAGCTATAGGCCTTTCATCTCCTGCTTCAGATAATTGTACTAAGACAGGATTATGTAGCACAGGAGCAGAGGTAAGTTTCTGTTTTAACGCATTCATCGCTTCCTGAGCTTCAGCAGACCATTTAAACGTCTTACTTTTTGACAACAGTTCGGTGATGGGAAAAGTTAATTCAGCAAAATTTGAAATAAAACGACGATACCAACCACATACACCTAAAAATCCTCTGACTTGTTTGATATTACGAGGTGGAGGCCAGTTCAGGATACAGGAGATCTTGGCTGGGTCTGTGGAGATACCTCCTTCGCCAATAATGTATCCCAAATAATTAACTTTGGTCACACAGAAATGACTCTTGCTGACATTCAGCGTTAAGTTTGCCTTACGGAATTGCTCTGCAATTCGAATCAGGACAGACAAATGAGATTCAAAGTCTTCGGTCACTATGCATAAATCGTCTAAATATCCAAACACACAGTGACGGAGATCTGTAGGAATTAGATCGTCCATTAGTCGACACATAGTTGATGGAGCGTTACATAAGCCGAATGGCATTACAACAAATTGAAAGAGAGCTCGACCTGGCACTGTGAAAGCCGTGAGTGGTTTTGCTTCATCCGTTAACTGAATCTGCCAATAGGCATCCTTTAGATCCAATTTACTAATAATATTAGCCTTTGGTAAGCGAGAGAAGATCCCATCAATGCTTTGTAAGGGGTACGCATCTTTTTTCGTTGCTTCGTTTAATTTCCGCGCATCTAAACAAAGTCGGACTTTATTTGGCTTAATTACCATACGAATTGGTGAGCTCCAAGAGCTGTTAGAGGGTTCTATTACCCCAAGCTCTAGCATCCGATCGATTTCCGCATAAAGGACTTTTTCGACGGCTGGACTGACAGGGTAGTGTCTCTGTTTCACAGGCGTGGCCAATCCCACGTCAATGTGATGCTTTAGTAAGGAAGTACGCCCTAAGCCTTGTTTCGTAAAATTTGGAAACAATTCCTTCACTGCTTCTAACTTTTGTAGTTGCCTCTCGTTGAGCGGATAGGAATCCTGGACAATTTGAGTTACTGAAGGGCTCTCGATTGCACCAACTATACTCGGCGCTAATGCAAAAGTTCTCCAGAAATCAATTCCTAATATAAGTCTCTGAGCTATGGTTGGAATAATGTATAATTCCATTACATTTTCATTATCTTTATATTTCATTTTAACTTTCAAAATTCCTAAAACCTTATGGGCCTTGGCATCCGCAGTTTTAACTTGCGATACGATGGCTTTATATCCGGGAAAACAACTGAAATCCTGCAAAGCTAAATCTGCTCCTATACAGCTAACATTTGCTCCTGTATCAAGCAAACCCCATTCTGTAAAATTCAGAAAGGAAACATTTGCATAACTTCGTCTGTCTGAGATGTTTTGAAAAATGGTCGATACTACATTACGTTGCTTACTTTTTAAATTGCTATAATAATTTTTCAATCGTTTTGTATTCCGTTTTCGTGGCTTTGTTTTTTCATTAAAGATTCTATCTCGTACTAAATAATAATTTCGAAGCCTGTCTTCATACGGCCGAAATGCTGTTTTCAAAGCCACTGACTCTTGCGTGGTATTTGACTTATCTAATATTTTGGATTGAAGATCAACTATTTTCATTTTTGTCTCATCCTCCAACCTTTGACCTAATGAGTTGTCTAAGTCTTTGTCTACGTCTGGGTATGAAGCTATGATTGGGACTGGGACATCCGATTGTTCTGGGATGCCCCCGCCTTTCGGTTTTCCGAACGATTCTTACAGTTCAGACAATTGGGTTTATAGACTTCCGGCTTGCCACATCCGTAGCAAAATATGCGACGTTCTGCTAAACAATCCTCAAATATATGACCCGCCTTGGTACAGTTCCAGCAAATAATTTTCGAGGGCGCTCTCAAAGCCGAAATATCCTTGTCTAGTTCATCTATCTCTGCCTCTGTCATTGAGTCTTCATCGACAGCGTAAACTCGGTAGTTGGTCTCTTTGGGTTTTGCTTGAGTACGGATTGTTTTGGCAGCATCCTGCAGAAACCTTTCTCTCTTTTGGACCAACTTTCGTAAGTGTTCCATAGAATAGATATCTTCAAAAAGCAACCTATCTTTCATATCCGTGAGCAAATTTCCCTGAACTAATTCAATTAATTCGTTTTCTTCAAAATGCACTGACAATTTATCCATTAGTTTGCAAATGGATTCGTAAAAGGTATCAAACAATTCGCCAGGTTTCTGTTTACGAGCACGAATTTGTTCGCGTAGCTCGGTCATAGATCGACTTTCTTTATATTGGGCACGCAGCGCGGTTGCAAACTGTTGCCAGTTCAGGTTCTCGGTCTGTTTATGCATTCGCCAAAACCAAGAACTAGCCTTGCCTACTAACAGCTGATGCACATTTCGAACAAGCGAATCAAAATCATTATTAAGATGTTCTCGCGTTAATACTTGTACTCGATATAAAAATTCTTCCACCGACAAACCCTCCGATGTCCCTTCGAAACGCACACCCCACTTCTGAATAATATCTGCGACCTTATTCGTTGCTAGAATGGATGAATTATTAGAAATGAGACTTTGGTTAACCGTGGGTGTTCTTTCTTGTTGTCGATTTTCCTGATTGTTTCTCACTGTTAATGTTTGCATCATTTGCCTTACAGTTTCTCGAACTAAAACTTCAATGTCCGGTTGCGACCAATTATCTTCGTTTAGATTATCGTCACTCCGATTAAATCGTCTAGGCAGTCTGCCTCTTCGTGCACCTCTTCGTATTGCACCTCCTCTCTCCATATTAGTGTTATTACCCCTTGCACCTCTATTACTATCGACAGCTGCCACGTTAGGTATTAACTCTGGTTGCTGCGAAAAAACTTCTGCCTCTGTTGGGGGATTTTCTACAAGTTCTAATTGTCTAGCCACTGAACGAGTATTTGGACGTTTATTCGCAGTAGTTCCTGGTGGATCGTTTCTCAGCTCTGGAGAGAAATTTCCAATAACTACTTTAACATCCTTCAACAGAACTTTTGTAAAACAAGAAGGACATTCATTCTCTTTATCCGGATGAAACTTACTCTCAACACAAGATTTATGGAATACATGCTTACAAGGTGTCATCGCACAAGGCTGTGTATCCACCATTGGCTCTTCGCACAATAAACAAACATCTTGGTTAGCCATTGGAGCGAACGTTTTATCAGGAGTATGATGAAGTGGCATAATGTTTTTGTTTAGGTTCTACAACTTTGTGTTTATTTTGTAATAATTTCTCGTTATATTTTATTTATCTCGTTTTGACCTATCTTTGGGGATATGAATGATCTGATCGTAGTTAACCTGGTTCCGACATAATTTATTTTGGTATTTTTACTTGTTTATTTATTTTTTTTTTTTTTTAATATATGTTCGGGCTATTTCCTCTAATTGGAATGATACTTGATTTTCAGATATTTACTAATCGCAACTAACGGACATATGTACACTTACGCATACCCTATGTATTCCAGTCAATCCAACTTTGCAAACAACTAACCGATAAACCATTTTCTCACTCCTCTGATGATAGAAACTGAAGCTACTCTACAGCTCACAAACCGATAGCTATACTTCGGTCGTCAGAGTTCACACTTGCAAACCTACGATATCCAGAAAGTATAAACTATAGTTATAATATGCACTGCAGACCACTCTCAATAATTTATCATTCGAAAACAAACGAGCTATCTATCTAGGGAGTTCGGTTGCTTTACTTTTATTGGTCGATCTTACTCAGCGCACGCAAATAATTCGATATCCGAAAAAAAATAAAGTACCTCCTAGACATTTGGGCTTAAATAACTGAAATCTCTCGTTATGTAGGATTCAATTATCGCGGCCCCACGTTTGGGCGCCAAATACTTATGTAATGGTTGCCTACACTGAAGAAAAATTGATCACAACTATCTACAGTGTAAGTTAACTGAATCAGGCAGCAGTGTATACAGCGGAACGGGACCCTCTTGTTGTTTCTAGCTCTTCCGGGATGGGGGGGTTATTGCTGTTACTGCTTCCGACATTACACGAAGAATTATTTATAGAGTCCCTATCTGAAACTAATAAGCCATCTGATCATGGCTGAAATATTCAGGCTAACTGCCTACAAAAGAAAATCAGAGAAAATCTCCAACTCACAGGACGACAATAATGATGAAAAAGGAATATGTCTAGCACCAGGATCTGTTCGTGGCGTCTTAGCTGTTGTTTGACACACACAGAGTCGCTACCCACCCTACCAATGCCTTTGTACTTTAAGTGTTAGCAAAGACCCCATATTGTAGCTGATCAAAACATTTAAATCCCCAGGTCACGAGATGATTGCATCTACTCCATCATGATATTACTGATTCGATATGACATACTGCATTATTTATTTAAATAATTTCAATAGAAAAGTAACTTAAAGAAATTCTGGTTACTGACATAATAATTTCGAATGTTCGTTTTAATTAATTTGCTTCTTTTCATTTTTTTAATTTAAAACAATTCAGTTGCGATTCATTTATGCTTTCATTGTGACTACAAATGTTTTTAAACGAGAACTTAATGATTAGTTTCTAATTTATTTGTATTGTATTTACATATGTTCTGATAAAGTTAGCGAAAAGCAGAATAAAACTACGCGTTCCTAATCATAATTCAAATATTTAATCTTCATAATTACGTTGGTGCTGGTAGCCATAGAGATCCGCAATGCATACACTAGCCAAGAATATAACAAAACAAACGCATACCGAGAATTAAGATTTGGTAATGATCATTATATACTCAATAAGAGCGCTGCTAGAGGAGCATTTATACGCAATTAGAAGTGTTCAGAATCTGGCAGCCCAAAACAAAACAAACAGAAAAGAATAACGAACAGAGCTTACGGCTCTTCACGGTAGCAGCGGTGGTTTTGGATGATCATATCATGTCACATTAAATGGTGTTTATATATATATATCCATTTTGGATCACTTACCCCATCCGATCCTCGTTGAAGGCCTTCACGATGACGTGGATGACGAGCTGTTAGCGTGTGTTTAAATGATTGTTAATTTAATGCAACATAAATGATTCGTTTGATCGACCCTGCTTATCGCGTTCTTTATGTCTGGTTGTGCGGGTTTTTAGGGCACATGAACCTAGGTCAAGTTTACGCAATCGCGTTCGCTTAGCTAGCGCATGCACTCTAGATACATACTACAGTTTTCCGAGGCTCAAACGAGCCAGATGCGACCGAAATCTGATTAAAAAATCCGAAACTTTTACAGTTGCATAAAACCTAACTAAATCTGCACTCCGGATCTAATGCCGGTTTTGTTTATTTCTGGAGGAGTTTACTCCGATCCTACGCCTTCGTCACGCGCTGGCCGAAAATTGTGGTCCCTGGCCACAACGTTTGTCGTCTCCCTTCCTCTGCCGCAGCTGGCGAAGCGCGGAAAGGAAAATTAAGTAATCCCACGCCGATGACGTAATCGAGGCTCCTGGCCACCGAACAGATTCGCGGGCAGGGTCGCAAAGGTTTTCGCTTCACCCTTGGCAATATTCCGCTTGCCCTTATAGGAAGGTTCGACTAGAAAAACAACCGTGGTTACGGGGAGAGCTTTCAGTCATATAAGAAAACTATTTACCGACAGAGGATGATGCAGAGTAAACTGCGGTACGCTTGAGCGTGGAGCTCCAGAAGGTTCCTTCGCCTGTATGTAGGCGTGCAAGCCGAGAAGGCACGCCGTATTGCGCTGTCTCTATAGGAAACCAATATTACTGCAAGTGCAAATGGCTTGAAGTCTCAAAATAATTACCCAAAACCGGTGCGCGACACTGGCGGATGGTTAACTGGTCGGATGCAACGGCCGATGCCTTGTATTAAATTGGCAAAAGGGACACGTGGCACTTGTGTATTAATTTCGCTCACAGATCGACACTTCTGTAGCGTTCGGCGTTGCAGTGAAAAAAGGAAGAAGGCGGATGTTTTGATCGTGTCGGAAATGATGCTTAATCGATTAATTCGTGCTGTCAACTGTCAATTTCGCACAGCTGATTGTGATCGACTAGGGCTGGAGCATACGATATGACTATCGTAAGGCGCGTATGTCAAATCTTTTGAATTTTACAACGTTAACCTTTGCTGCCCATTACACTTACAATGCTAATACATTTGCATACTCAATTGTAAATTTGTAAACAAAAATTCACAACTCAGATAATAATGCATATATCCACTTTAGAATTTATATTTAAATTAGTTCTTACAATGCTAATACATTTGCATACTCAATTGTAAATTTGTAAACAAAAAGTTCACATCTCAGCTAATAATGCATGTATCCACTTTAGAATTTATATTTAAATTAGATCTTACAATGCTAATACATTTGCATACTCAATTGTAAATTTGTAAACAAAAAGTTCACAACTCAGCTAATAATGCCTGAATCCACTTCAGAATTTATATTTATATTAGTTTTTACACGTCTAATACATTTGCATACTTAATTGTAAATTTGTAAACAAAAAGTTCACAACTCAGATAATAATGCATATATCCACTTCAGAATTTGTATTTATATTAGTTTTTACATGGCTAATACATTTTCATACTCAATTGTAAATTTGTAAACAAAAAGTTCACAACTCAGCTAATAATGCATGTATCCACGCCAGAATTTGTATTTATATTAGTTTTTACACGGCTAATACATTTGCATGCTCAATTGTAAAATTGTAAACAAAAAGTTCATAACTCAGATAATGGTGCATATATCCACTTCAGAATTTGTAATTATATTAGTTTTTACATGGCTAATACATTTGCATACTCAATTGTAAATTTGTTAACAAAAAGTTTACAACTCAGCTATTAATTCATGTATCCACTTCAGAATTTGTATTTATATTAGTTTTTACACGGCTAATACATTTGCATGCTCAATTGTAAAATTGTAAACAAAAAGTTCACAACTCAGATAATGGTGCATATATCCACTTCAGAATTTGTAATTATATTAGTTTTTACACGTCTAATACATTAATAATAATAATACGTCTAATACACTTAATTGTAAATTTGTAAACAAAAAGTTCACAACTCAGATAATAATGCATGTATCCACGGCAGAATTTATATTTAAATTAGTTCTTACAATGCTAATACATTTGCATACTCAATAGTAAATTTGTAAACAAAAAGTTCACAACTCAACTAATAATGCATGTATCGACGGCAGAATTTGTACTTATATTAGTTTTTACACGGCTTATACATTTGCATACTCAATTGTAAATTTGTAAACAAAAAGTTCACAACTCAGCTAATAATGCCTGAATCCACTTCAGAATTTATATTTATATTAGTTTTTACACGTCTTATACATTTGCATACTCAATTGTAAATTTGTAAACAAAAAGTTCACAACTCAGATAATAATGCATATATTTAGAATTTATATTTAAATTAGTTCTTACAATGCTAATACATTTGCATACTCAATTGTAAATTTGTAAACAAAAATTTCACAGCTCAGCTAATAATGCCTGTATCCACTTCAGAATTTGTATTTATATTAGTTTTTACAGGGCTAATTCATTTGCATACTCAATTGTAAATTTGTAAACAAAAAGGTCACAACTCAGCTAATAATGCATTCACTTCAAAATTTGTATTTATATTAGTTTTTACACGGCTAATACATTTGCATGCTCAATTGTAAAATTGTAAACAAAAAGTTCACAACTCAGATAATAGTGCATATATCCACTTCAGAATTTGTAATTATATTAGTTTTTACATGGCTAATACATTTGCATACTCAATTGTAAATTTGTTAACAAAAAGTTCACAACTCAGATAATTTTGATTTGATTTTGATTTAATTTTGATTTAATTTTATTTGCCTTCCTAACGCTACAAGTGTAAAACTTATAAATTAGAGCGCTAGTCACAAAGGGTTACAATACATACTGTCATAAAGCTTAAATCTAAACAAAATTTGTGCATATGATATTCTTAATCTAACAATTTAAAGTTTATTATTATTATTATTATTTAGTATATTTTGTAGTTAATTTAACTTAATCCTAATCCTATTCCTAAGTCGCTGTAATTTAATTTAATTTAATTTATGGGACTTATTTAAACTGTAAGAGTACCTTTTCTTTGAATTGCGTAGCATTGCTAATGTTTTTAATGTTGTTGGGTAGCTGATTCCATAATCTAATAGCATTAATAAAAAATTGTCTTTCGGATGTCAGGGATCTGGGCCTTATACAAATTAGATTGTTTAGTCTTCTAGACGCAGTAAATGTTAATTTTTCAAATAGGTATGCTGGTTCTTTCTTATATATTAATTTGTGAAGAAATGTCAATATTCTCATCTTTATCCATCCGCTAAGTTCTACGTCAAAAATTTTATAGGCATAAGCCGACACATGTTCCATTCGTGCCAAATTCAATATATATCTTGCGATGCTATTAAATACTATTTTTATTTTATTTTGGCTAATCGAGTCACAATTTGAAAAAACTTCCAAACCATAAAATAAACACGGGACTAAACATGTTTTTGCTACTAACATACGAACATTTATAGGCAGGCAACCCTTAGTCACAGACAATGCTCTCAGCATTCCAAATACTTTTCCTATTGCCTTTGCAATGTGATCGTTCCATGTAAGAGTCCTGTTGAATGTAAATCCAAGATTTACGGCCTTTTCGACATACTCTAATGGACTGTTATTAATGTGAAGAGGTTCGATATTGTCTAGCTTTATTTTTTTCCTGCTTATTACGAGGCACTTAGATTTATTTGGGTTAATGCCTAGTCCATTTTTGATTGCCCATTCATTTACTCGAGCAAGTTCACGGATACATACATCAATACATTCACTTATTCTATTTAAAGGACGACTCACATATATTTGGACATCATCGGCATACAGATGCACATTACATTCTGACAACACAGATGGTAGGTCATTAGCATACAGTGTAAACAACAGTGGACCAAGTACTGAACCTTGGGGGACACCACGAGTGACATTTCCAAATTCCGACGATACATTAGATAGAACAACTGATTGACGACGATTATTTAAGTACGAAGACACAAGCTTAACAGAAGTTTTTGAAAAATGGAACATATTACGTAACTTTGAACATAGAATATTATGGTTTACAGTGTCAAAAGCCTTGCTATAGTCCAGTAAAACTAAAAATGTGACATTGTTATCGTCCATTTGTTTCCTTATGTCGTCAGTAATCTTTAATATAGCTGTAGTACAGCTTCGACCTTTCCTAAATCCAGACTGATTATTATTTAGCACTAGCAGACCCGACCCGCTTTGCTGGGCCCGTACTAATTATAGTTGACCCGGCAAACACTGTTTTGTCATGCATATTATTTGTAGGAAACAATACGGAAACAATGAGCATATTACAGAGTTGTCAGTAAATAAAATATTAAACCTTCAACAGTAATCTTAATATATAAAAATCTCCTGTCACTATGTTTGTTCGCTATAGACTCCTAAACCGCTTCCTCTGCTTGTTCAATAAAATGATACTGACATCGGGTCGTTACGCATCAATAATCCAATTTTGTGGTACATCTGGCCTTGTATTTTGAATGTAGTTTCAAAATTACGTCCATCGGATGCAAGATCACAAATTTTAGTGGCCCCAAATGACGTCATTTGGAAGCAACTATTAAATTTGCGTATTTTACGCAAAAATAATTTTGAGTCATTTGAATTTCCAGCAAGAAGGGATAATAAAGGTTCTGGCGGAGCAAGTAGAGGTTGCAAAACGACTTTTCCTGCTGCGCAGCACATACCGGCAGTTTCATTCCGAAATTTAAACGCCTGACAATATTGACATACTTTGTCCATTCCACCGATAGCAATTTTTGAATGCGCAAAGTAGTTAATATCTGGTGCATATTCAAAAGCAAGACGAACGAATGATGTACGAACTAATGAGCGACTGTTCCGCTGCCTTTGTCGTACTTGTGCTCGTACTATACATATCTATGTGTCTATCTCGAGCCGCCCTGATTCTCGTAATATTCTGCTGCAGACGTTCGCTACGCTGTTCCTGGGATTCTTGTGCACGACCTTCTGCTGTCCTAATTCTTTGAGCTCTATTTCTTGTATTGACTTGTTCTGGCAACTGATGAGCTCTTTCGAAACGTCTGCGTCGTGCCACTCTGCTGCTTACGTTGTTGAGATTCGATCTTTTCGGTGGCATTTTGCTGAAAATATTATCTTACCTTCTTAATGTATTTCAAATGATAATTTAGAGACTCACCACTTATAAACACAAAACAATAATTATGAATGACAAATGACAATAAAAGAAAAGACATTCTGACGAAATGCGATTTATTGAAATAATATATTACAAAATATGTAATACGTGAAGAACCGCTCAACCAATTTGGTGCAAACTCATCAACAAAATAGCCCGAGCAAAGCATAAAGATTTGGTTAAATAAGCACACTAAATTCCATAAGAATCGGTAAAGCCGTTTCGGAGGAGTGCATAAAAAAAGAAGATTCCTCCTTGTTCTGCCGAAACTGCCATGATGTAAAAGATCTTAGCTATCCTATCTCTCAAGCTGAACCAAACTGCATAAGCACACTAAATTTCATGAGAATCGGTAAAACCGTTTCGGAGGAGTGCATAAAAAAATAAGATTCCTCCTTGTCCTGCCGAAACTGCCATGATGTAAAAAATCTTAGCTATCCTATCTATCAAGTTGAACCAAACTGCATAAGCACACTAAATTTCATGAGAATCGGTAAAGCCGTTTCGAAGGAGTGCATAAAAAAGAAGATTCCTCCTTGTCCTGCCGAAACTGCCATGATTAGCTATCCTAACTCTCAAGTTGAACCAAACTGCATAAGCGCACTAAATTTCATGAGAATTGGTAAAGCCGTTTCGGAGGAGTGCATAAAAAAATAAGATTCCTCCTTGTCCTGCCGAAACTGCCATGATGTAAAAAATCTTAGCTATCCTATCTATCAAGTTGAACCAAACTGCATAAGCACACTAAATTTCATGAGAATCGGTAAAGCCGTTTCGAAGGAGTGCATAAAAAAGAAGATTCCTCCTTGTCCTGCCGAAACTGCCATGATTAGCTATCCTAACTCTCAAGTTGAACCAAACTGCATAAGCGCACTAAATTTCATGAGAATTGGTAAAGCCGTTTCGGAGGAGTGCATAAAAAAATAAGATTCCTCCTTGTCCTGCCGAAACTGCCATGATGTTAAAGATCTTAGCTATCCTATCTCTCAAGTTGAACCAAACTGCATAAGCACACTAAATTTCATGAGAATCGGTAAAGCCGTTTCGGAGGAGTGCATAAAAAAGAAGATTCCTCCTTGTCCTGCCGAAACTGCCATTCTGACTGAAAAGCGACAGACAGGATGGATTGACATATTAGTTGGTTGTCAAATCTAATGTCAA
Organism: Drosophila kikkawai; assembly: GCF_030179895.1. Lineage (NCBI taxonomy): Eukaryota > Metazoa > Arthropoda > Insecta > Diptera > Drosophilidae > Drosophila > Drosophila kikkawai. Next base: position 89,130 of record NW_027222471.1, on the reverse strand, counting down.
ATATTATGATTGCGTTCAGAAATTTAACTTAAGATTTATAATTTAACGTTTGTGACAAAACTTAAGATTTATCTTTCGATTTATATATAGTCTTATTAAAAACAAAAGACAGATTAACAACTGAAGTTAGCTAAAATTAATTTTCTCGAAGCTATATGAAGCTGTGAGACTATGCAATTTTGTCGCGTTCGCGATTCACTTTCACTTTTGTTGAGTTTCGGAACGCGATATTAGATCCTCCAACGCGCATGCGAATTTGAACTTTATACAGCGGTAATAAATTACAAATTGACTCTCCATTTTATTTAGAAAACGTTTGTATGGGAAATAGAAAAATACTGTTTTGAGGATTTTCCCGGCAATTATTCGAATTTTTCTCACCTTTTATACCTTCCCTAGACCTCCACGAATAATTCAAGACCAAGATAAGATAAATCCGTTCAGCCATTCTCGAGTTTTAGCGAGACTAACGAACAGCAATTGATTTTTATATATATAGATTTCATTGTCAGTGAGAAATTTATTTATTTGTTTTGCCATTATATTTTCTAATATTTTAGAAAGGTACGGCAGGATCGATATAGGTCTGTAGTCAGTATTTGATTTTGGAATCGGAATAATCTTTGCCGCTTTCCAGCAGTCAGGAAAAGTCGAGGTCGTTAATGCTTTATTCAATATATGAGTTAAATAAGGCAGAATCCTAGGTAACAAAATTTTGATAAATTTCGGATTAATGTCGTCAAGTCCAGTCGCATCACTCTTAATGTCAAGTATAGTCTGTAGAATCTCACATTGATTAACAGTCACAAACCTAAACCTATTATCACAGACGATTTCTGGTGCAAGTTGTAAGTATTGATTGTCAAGAACTTCAGGTACTGAGCATTTTATAAATTGTTTATTTAGTTCATTCACATCTATGTCCTGTTCCACCCTCCCTTTGGATTTTCCTATTCCCAAACTTTTTATTGTTTTCCATGTTTCTTGAGTAGAAGATGTTCTTTCAAATTTACGTGAAAAGTAGCTGCTTTTAGCAATGTCAATGAGCTTATTTACAGATTGTCTCAACAAACTAAATTTCCTATATTCATGTGATGTCCTATACCTCTTCCACTTTTTGAAAGCTTTGTCGCGTTCATTGATCGCATTCCGAATGCCATTATGAAACCATGGTTTCTCCGTTGCACGAATTATTTTTCTACGAACCGGAACGCAGCTGTTATACAAGTTAAGTATATTATCCTGAAAGTACTTTACTTGATCGTCAAATTCTGCGAGTAAATATAGGCCATCCCAATTACAGCAGTTAAAGGTTTCATTTAAATGTTCATAATTTATATTTCTAAAGTCCCTAAAGACTATGGTATTGTCATGATATAGAAGGTCAATTGCGTATGTCAGAAAGATGAGGTCATGTTTCGAAAAAGACGGGACGATTAGCTGGTCATATAAAGCTACTTTGTCAGTATTAGTCACAAAGAACACATCTAGTAATGAGCTGCGAGTGTTGCAAAAATGCGTAGGGGAAGTAGTGTTTACTACATTTAACCCTAGCGACTCCATATTATTTGTAAGATGTGATTCTCTTATTAAATCACTATTAAAGTCACCTGCAAGAATAACATCTGCATATTTTGTTGACAAATCAGCTAGGATACTTGTAATGTTGTCATAGTTGGTCCGACAATTAGGCCGATAGGCGCACCCAATCAGCATTTTTGCAGTCTGTTGTAACTTATATTTAATTTCTACAAATAAATATTCCACAGAACTACAAGCAGGATGTTTACATACAAATTTGGACTTCAATTTTTTGTTCACATACATTGCAACCCCTCCACCATGACTTTCACGATCGGAACGGTACAAGTTAAAGCCGTCACATTCAACTAAGACATCACAAATATTCGGGACAAACCATGTTTCAGATATACATATAACATCTATTTCTGAGTCGATAAAGAGATACCTAAATTCTTCAATTTTTTTAGTCAGGCTTTGAGCATTTATATGACAGATTTTTAGACCAGATCTCTGCTTTCCAAGAATGCGCAGTAACGCGCGGTTATTTTGACTATTTTGATTTATGTTGTCTTCCATGTTATATTAATAAATTTTAAAATTAGTAGCATTTTATCAAGAATTATTCTAAATTTAAAGACTCCCACAATAAATATAAGCTTCCTATTACAGCGACTGTTTTTAAATATTACTAAACTTTTTAAATAAAAAATGCATTTTAAACTACGTTTAGGCGCGAAAAGAACTATTTTGTAAAGCTCCAACACTTGAAACTTCTAAAGTAAGGGACTCATTACCGAGCCCCATCTCCAACTCCAGATGATCCAGATCGCCAAAGCTCTGCAAGCACCTAGCCTCTGCACCTACTCGTTCCTTCACGAATATCTCCCCTCGCCGAGTGAAAACAGCTGATAAGCGCTTTATCCGTTTGAGATGCATTGCTCGTTTGAATATTTCATATTTCGGTTTCGTCAGCTGCTCGTTTATGTAGATAAACGCTGGCGAGTCTAGGCCTATAAGCTTTAAGCTTAGTTGCGTTTTATTATTTCGCCGGAATGCAGCCACTGCACGTAAGAGCATCGCTTTATCGCTCACGTGGTCCAACTTTATAATTACGATCGGATCAACTATAGAATGTGCGGGTTGTTTTGGTCGCACGCGAAAAATATTTCGTATTTTGGGCGGAGGAGTTAGCTCAAGTGAGAAGCAGAGTGCGTGGAAAAGTGCCCTCAGGTTCTCCCCATCCGTTTGTGGGACTCCATGCCAGCGCAAGTCGCATGCGATTTCTGCCTCTGCCTGCGCATTGCAAGTTGCCACTAGCCTGGCCTCGAGCGCCTCGACGCGTTTATCGCTTTGGGTATCCGCTAGCTTCTTCTCCAGCTCCGAGACCCGCTGCTTCAACGCGCCCATCTCTCTCACCTCGTTCTCCAGTTTGGCCACCAGCTGGAATAGCTGGTCGTATTTCTCGGTCACCGGTTGAAGTTTCTTCTCCAGGAAGCCAGTCAAACTCTCCTTTAGTTCAGCGAATTTCAGATCGAATTTTTGCAGCAACTGGGCATCTGAGGGCCGGGATCCGTCCTGGTCGAGCTGAGTCTCCTTCCTGGATCGCTTTGCCATCGAACTCATTGTGTTGTTGTTTTGAGTGTTTTGTGCGCGCGCTTTGTGTTGTATGTTTTGTGTATGTGTTTATGTGTAAGCGAGTGCACAAGCGGTTTGCTTCGGTTCGATGTAAATGTTCTATGTTCGATTCGCACGACAATAACAAAATGCACAGCGTTTAACAAGCTTTTTAGTTGTTAAAAAACAATGTAAATAGTGCAAATTATTGTTTACTTCGATATAATCGCTGCAGAACTATGTTTGGTTTGCAGGAAAAAAGCAAAGTTATGAGATTTTGACGATTATTTCGATTTATAAAATGGATTTAATGCGGAGTAAAAGTAAACACGTCCGTGTTCCGAGATGGTTCGAACATTGAACATAGTGCATATATCCACTTCAGAATTTGTAATTATATTAGTTTTTACATGGCTAATACATTTGCATACTCAATTGTAAATTTGTAAACAAAAAGTTCACAACTCAGCTAATAATTCATGTATCCACTTCAGAATTTGTATTTATATTAGTTTTTACACGGCTAATACATTTGCATGCTCAATTGTAAAATTGTAAACAAAAAGTTCACAACTCAGATAATAGTGCATATATCCACTTCAGAATTTGTAATTATATTAGTTTTTACACGTCTAATACATTTGCATACTTAATTGTAAATTTGTAAACAAAAAGTTCACAACTCAGATAATAGTGCATATATCCACTTCAGAATTTGTAATTATATTAGTTTTTACATGGCTAATACATTTGCATACCCAATTGTAAATTTTGTAAACAAAAAGTTCACAAATCAGCTAATAATGCATGTATCCACTTCAGAATTTGTATTTATATTAGTTTTTACACGGCTAATACATTTGCATACTCAGGTATAAATTTGTAAACAAAAATTTCACAGCTCAGCTAATAATGCCTGTATCCACTTCAGAATTTGTATTTATATTAGTTTTTACAGGGCTAATTCATTTGCATACTCAATTGTAAATTTGTAACAAAAAGGTCACAACTCAGCTAATAATGCATTCACTTCAAAATTTGTATTTATATTAGTTTTTACACGGCTAATACATTTGCATGCTCAATTGTAAAATTGTAAACAAAAAGTTCACAACTCAGATAATAGTGCATATATCCACTTCAGAATTTGTAATTATATTAGTTTTTACATGGCTAATACATTTGCATACTCAATTGTAAATTTGTTAACAAAAAGTTCACAACTCAGCTATTAATTCATGTATCCACTTCAGAATTTGTATTTATATTAGTTTTTACACGGCTAATACATTTGCATGCTCAATTGTAAAATTGTAAACAAAAAGTTCACAACTCAGATAATAGTGCATATATCCACTTCAGAATTTGTAATTATATTAGTTTTTACATGGCTAATACATTTGCATACTCAATTGTAAATTTGTAAACAAAAAGTTCACAACTCAGCTAATAATTCATGTATCCACTTAAGAATTTGTATTTATATTAGTTTTTACACGGCTAATACATTTGCATGCTCAATTGTAAAATTGTAAACAAAAAGTTCACAACTCAGATAATAGTGCATATATCCACTTCAGAATTTGTAATTATATTAGTTTTTACACGTCTAATACATTTGCATACTTAATTGTAAATTTGTAAACAAAAAGTTCACAACTCAGATAATAATGCATGTATCCACGGCAGAATTTATATTTAAATTAGTTCTTACAATGCTAATACATTTGCATACTCACTAGTAAATTTGTAAACAAAAAGTTCACAACTCAACTAATAATGCATGTATCGACGGCAGAATTTGTACTTATATTAGTTTTTACACGGCTTATACATTTGCATACTCAATTGTAAATTTGTAAACAAAAAGTTCACAACTCAGCTAATAATGCCTGAATCCACTTCAGAATTTATATTTATATTAGTTTTTACACATCTAATACATTTGCATACTCAATTGTAAATTTGTAAACAAAAAGTTCACAACTCAGATAATAATGCATATATCCACTTTAGAATTTATATTTAAATTAGTTCTTACAATGCTAATACATTTGCATACTCAATTGTAAATTTGTAAACAAAAATTTCACAGCTCAGCTAATAATGCCTGTATCCACTTCAGAATTTGTATTTATATTAGTTTTTACAGGGCTAATTCATTTGCATACTCAATTGTAAATTTGTAAACAAAAAGGTCACAACTCAGCTAATAATGCATTCACTTCAGAATTTGTATTTATATTAGTTTTTACACGGCTAATACATTTGCATGCTCAATTGTAAAATTGTAAACAAAAAGTTCACAACTCAGATAATAGTGCATATATCCACTTCAGAATTTGTAATTATATTAGTTTTTACATGGCTAATACATTTGCATACTCAATTGTAAATTTGTAAACAAAAAGTTCACAACTCAGCTAATAATTCATGTATCCACTTCAGAATTTGTATTTATATTAGTTTTTACACGGCTAATACATTTGCATGCTCAATTGTAAAATTGTAAAAAAAACGTTCACAACTCAGATAATAGTGCATATATCCACTTCAGAATTTGTAATTATATTAGTTTTTACACGTCTAATACATTTGCATACTTAATTGTAAATTTGTAAACAAAAAGTTCACAACTCAGATAATAGTGCATATATCCACTTCAGAATTTGTAATTATATTAGTTTTTACATGGCTAATACATTTGCATACCCAATTGTAAATTTTGTAAACAAAAAGTTCACAACTCAGCTAATAATGCATGTATCCACTTCAGAATTTGTATTTATATTAGTTTTTACACGGCTAATACATTTACATACTCAGGTATAAATTTGTAAACAAAAATTTCACAGCTCAGCTAATAATGCCTGTATCCACTTCAGAATTTGTATTTATATTAGTTTTTACACGGCTAATACATTTGCATGCTCAATTGTAAATTTATAAACAAAAAGTTCACAACTCAGCTAATAATGCCTGAATCCACTTCAGAATTTATATTTATATTAGTTTTTACACGTCTAATACATTTGGATACTCAATTGTAAATTTGTAAACAAAAAGTTCACAACTCAGATAATAATGCATATATCCACTTTAGAATTTATATTTAAATTAGTTCTTACAATGCTAATACATTTGCATACTTAATTGTAAATTTGTAAACAAAAATTTCACAGCTCAGCTAATAATGCCTGTATCCACTTCAGAATTTGTATTTATATTAGTTTTTACAGGGCTAATTCATTTGCATACTCAATTGTAAATTTGTAAACAAAAAGGTCACAACTCAGCTAATAATGCATTCACTTCAAAATTTGTATTTATATTAGTTTTTACACGGCTAATACATTTGCATGCTCAATTGTAAAATTGTAAACAAAAAGTTCACAACTCAGATAATAGTGCATATATCCACTTCAGAATTTGTAAATATATTAGTTTTTACATGGCTAATACATTTGCATACTCAATTGTAAATTTGTTAACAAAAAGTTCACAACTCAGCTATTAATTCATGTATCCACTTCAGAATTTGTATTTATATTAGTTTTTACACGGCTAATACATTTGCATGCTCAATTGTAAAATTGTAAACAAAAAGTTCACAACTCAGATAATAGTGCATATATCCACTTCAGAATTTGTAATTATATTAGTTTTTACATGGCTAATTCATTTGCATACTCAATTGTAAATTTGTAAACAAAAAGTTCACAACTCAGCTAATAATTCATGCATTCACTTCAAAATTTGTATTTATATTTGTTTTTACACGGCTAATACATTTGCATGCTCAATTGTAAAATTGTAAACAAAAAGTTCACAACTCAGATAATAGTGCATATATCCACTTCAGAATTTGTAATTATATTAGTTTTTACATGGCTAATACATTTGCATACTCAATTGTAAATTTGTAAACAAAAAGTTCACAACTCAGCTAATAATTCATGCATTCACTTCAAAATTTGTATTTATATTTGTTTTTACACGGCTAATACATTTGCATGCTCAATTGTAAAATTGTAAACAAAAAGTTCACAACTCAGATAATAGTGCATATATCCACTTTAGAATTTATATTTAAATTAGTTCTTACAATGCTAATACATTTGCATACTCAATTGTAAATTTGTAAACAAAAAGTTCACAACTCAGCTAATAATGCCTGAATCCACTTCAGAATTTATATTTATATTAGTTTTTACACATCTAATACATTTGCATACTCAATTGTAAATTTGTAAACAAAAAGTTCACAACTCAGATAATAATGCATATATCCACTTTAGAATTTATATTTAAATTAGTTCTTACAATGCTAATACATTTGCATACTCAATTGTAAATTTGTAAACAAAAATTTCACAGCTCAGCTAATAATGCCTGTATCCACTTCAGAATTTGTATTTATATTAGTTTTTACAGGGCTAATTCATTTGCATACTCAATTGTAAATTTGTAAACAAAAAGGTCACAACTCAGCTAATAATGCATTCACTTCAGAATTTGTATTTATATTAGTTTTTACACGGCTAATACATTTGCATGCTCAATTGTAAAATTGTAAACAAAAAGTTCACAACTCAGATAATAGTGCATATATCCACTTCAGAATTTGTAATTATATTAGTTTTTACATGGCTAATACATTTGCATACTCAATTGTAAATTTGTAAACAAAAAGTTCACAACTCAGCTAATAATTCATGTATCCACTTCAGAATTTGTATTTATATTAGTTTTTACACGGCTAATACATTTGCATGCTCAATTGTAAAATTGTAAAAAAAACGTTCACAACTCAGATAATAGTGCATATATCCACTTCAGAATTTGTAATTATATTAGTTTTTACACGTCTAATACATTTGCATACTTAATTGTAAATTTGTAAACAAAAAGTTCACAACTCAGATAATAGTGCATATATCCACTTCAGAATTTGTAATTATATTAGTTTTTACATGGCTAATACATTTGCATACCCAATTGTAAATTTTGTAAACAAAAAGTTCACAACTCAGCTAATAATGCATGTATCCACTTCAGAATTTGTATTTATATTAGTTTTTACACGGCTAATACATTTACATACTCAGGTATAAATTTGTAAACAAAAATTTCACAGCTCAGCTAATAATGCCTGTATCCACTTCAGAATTTGTATTTATATTAGTTTTTACACGGCTAATACATTTGCATGCTCAATTGTAAATTTATAAACAAAAAGTTCACAACTCAGCTAATAATGCCTGAATCCACTTCAGAATTTATATTTATATTAGTTTTTACACGTCTAATACATTTGGATACTCAATTGTAAATTTGTAAACAAAAAGTTCACAACTCAGATAATAATGCATATATCCACTTTAGAATTTATATTTAAATTAGTTCTTACAATGCTAATACATTTGCATACTCAATTGTAAATTTGTAAACAAAAATTTCACAGCTCAGCTAATAATGCCTGTATCCACTTCAGAATTTGTATTTATATTAGTTTTTACAGGGCTAATTCATTTGCATACTCAATTGTAAATTTGTAAACAAAAAGGTCACAACTCAGCTAATAATGCATTCACTTCAAAATTTGTATTTATATTAGTTTTTACACGGCTAATACATTTGCATGCTCAATTGTAAAATTGTAAACAAAAAGTTCACAACTCAGATAATAGTGCATATATCCACTTCAGAATTTGTAAATATATTAGTTTTTATATGGCTAATACATTTGCATACTCAATTGTAAATTTGTTAACAAAAAGTTCACAACTCAGCTATTAATTCATGTATCCACTTCAGAATTTGTATTTATATTAGTTTTTACACGGCTAATACATTTGCATGCTCAATTGTAAAATTGTAAACAAAAAGTTCACAACTCAGATAATAGTGCATATATCCACTTCAGAATTTGTAATTATATTAGTTTTTACATGGCTAATTCATTTGCATACTCAATTGTAAATTTGTAAACAAAAAGTTCACAACTCAGCTAATAATTCATGCATTCACTTCAAAATTTGTATTTATATTTGTTTTTACACGGCTAATACATTTGCATGCTCAATTGTAAAATTGTAAACAAAAAGTTCACAACTCAGATAATAGTGCATATATCCACTTCAGAATTTGTAATTATATTAGTTTTTACATGGCTAATACATTTGCATACTCAATTGTAAATTTGTTAACAAAAAGTTCACAACTCAGCTATTATTTCATGTATCCACTTCAGAATTTGTATTTATATTAGTTTTTACACGGCTAATACATTTGCATGCTCAATTGTAAAATTGTAAACAAAAAGTTCACAACTCAGATAATAGTGCATATATCCACTTCAGAATTTGTAATTATATTAGTTTTTACACGGCTAATACATTTGCATGCTCAATTGTAAATTTATAAACAAAAAGTTCACAACTCAGCTAAAAATGCCTGAATCCACTTCAAAATTTATATTTATATTAGTTTTTACACGTCTAATACATTTGCATACTCAATTGTAAATTTGTAAACAAAAAGTTCACAACTCAGATAATAGTGCATATATCCACTTTAGAATTTATATTTAAATTAGTTCTTACAATGCTAATACATTTGCATACTCAATTGTAAATTTGTAAACAAAAATTTCACAGCTCAGCTAATAATGCCTGTATCCACTTCAGAATTTGTATTTATATTAGTTTTTACAGGGCTAATTCATTTGCATACTCAATTGTAAATTTGTAAACAAAAAGGTCACAACTCAGCTAATAATGCATTCACTTCAAAATTTGTATTTATATTAGTTTTTACACGGCTAATACATTTGCATGCTCAATTGTAAAATTGTAAACAAAAAGTTCACAACTCAGATAATAGTGCATATATCCACTTCAGAATTTGTAATTATATTAGTTTTTACATGGCTAATACATTTGCATACTCAATTGTAAATTTGTTAACAAAAAGTTCACAACTCAGCTATTAATTCATGTATCCACTTCAGAATTTGTATTTATATTAGTTTTTACACGGCTAATACATTTGCATGCTCAATTGTAAAATTGTAAACAAAAAGTTCACAACTCAGATAATAGTGCATATATCCACTTCAGAATTTGTAATTATATTAGTTTTTACATGGCTAATACATTTGCATACTCAATTGTAAATTTGTTAACAAAAAGTTCACAACTCAGCTATTAATTCATGTATCCACTTCAGAATTTGTATTTATATTAGTTTTTACACGGCTAATACATTTGCATGCTCAATTGTAAAATTGTAAACAAAAAGTTCACAACTCAGATAATAGTGCATATATCCACTTCAGAATTTGTAATTATATTAGTTTTTACATGGCTAATTCATTTGCATACTCAATTGTAAATTTGTAAACAAAAAGTTCACAACTCAGCTAATAATTCATGCATTCACTTCAAAATTTGTATTTATATTTGTTTTTACACGGCTAATACATTTGCATGCTCAATTGTAAAATTGTAAACAAAAAGTTCACAACTCAGATAATAGTGCATATATCCACTTCAGAATTTGTAATTATATTAGTTTTTACATGGCTAATACATTTGCATACTCAATTGTAAATTTGTTAACAAAAAGTTCACAACTCAGCTATTATTTCATGTATCCACTTCAGAATTTGTATTTATATTAGTTTTTACACGGCTAATACATTTGCATGCTCAATTGTAAAATTGTAAACAAAAAGTTCACAACTCAGATAATAGTGCATATATTGTAGTAGCCAGCCAGCTAGTCGGTTCCCCCTTTTCTTTCTATGTCAGCCAGACTAGGTTCGTCGGTTGCCCGTCAGGGCTCCCTGGCCTGTGTTCACCGGGTTAAGGGTAACCTAGTGTATAAGGAGATTCGGTTTCGTGCACTTCTAGCATTGCTCTTTGCTAAGCTCGTCGGATTGTCGTGGGTTTTCCTCATCTTCCCTATATACACACTGCACTACGCAAAAGAAAAGTTTTAAGTGCACTAACTGTAATCTACAGTTCAAAACAACAAAGGATATATTCGGATTCTGGAATGCGCGGACGGACCAGTAAGCTAATCAAGAGAACACCAGGAGTAGGGGTGGCTAGCTGTTATTCGCCATCCCTTTCTGTACCCTCCCTGCCATGATAACTCGAGAGATTATGTTTGCGGTTATCCCTTAATCAAAGTTTATTATTATATTATAATTCTAATTCACATTGCGGCAGCATCAAGATCGATCCACGAAAACTAATTCAAATTACTCCAACATATTGGAAAAAGAATCAATCAATCAAAACAAAGTATCGCATAAATTCAATCATATTGGCCTAATGCCCAAAACAATAACAAAGCGTTATCCAATCGCATCTTCTTATCATCTACAAAATCTTATTCGCTCCAAAAATTCTTATCGCTGCTTACGGTGTATTTACTCCTAATCATAATGCTACGAAAATTTACTTTAATTGAATTGTAAAAAAAAAAATATGTAAATATCAATCGACTAATTATATAGCGTTTCGTTATTTAAATGCACACACAAAAATGTAATATATTTTTAAAGTCAGAAATCAATATGTTTTTTTTTTTTTTTTTATAAGGAGAGATCTCACTTACTCGCAAATCCGGTTGAAGCAGGTTCGGTGGGCCCATCGAAGACGCTGTGCTAGATTTAATCAAGAAATGTTGTTAACTTCTGACAAATATTATTTTTGTGTTGCTCAAACGGCCCTAAATTTACATTACTTGAATACAAACAGTATTATTATCAAAAAAATTAGATCTACAATTTCAGCACATTGGCTCTGAATCCCTAAACAAAGAAAATTATCTGCAGCACACGTCAACGTTGATTGGCTGCAGCTCTGCACATGGCGATGCCTCCTTGCGGCATTCTCCTCCAGATCTCCTGTTCGATTCACCTCATACGAAGGGTTTGGCGTCTTCGCATGCCAGACGAGAGGTCTGTTCTCCTTATTTCATCCCGCTCTGGGATAGGGTGCCGCACGTGGCACGTGCGCGTAAAGTGTAGGCTAGCGTCGCCTCACATTCGTCTCCTCCTTCTAGTTACGGCAGCAAAACCAACGGTCAACCGATCGTCGTTGCTTCTGCAGGAGCTCGTAGCTCCTTCTCCTCCTCCTCGCGTTCCTTAGGGTAGCCTAACCCGCATGGGTACTCCGACACCACGCCTGGGATGGATTGGCTGATTGGGAACGGCAGGTCGGATTAAGGTTAAATCCGAACCTTCATGTGGCACACGGTGTCGCGGCCGAAGTGTCGCTCAAAATTTGAGGTTAAGGCCGATGGGGGTTGGGCGTGCTCGCTCGCAGGTCGATTCCAACCTCAAACGTGGCAGTCAGCGCGTGGCACGTCCAAAAGAGTACGGCGGTTGTCGCACTGATCTCGGCCAGCGGCCTCCAAAACGGTCTACCAGCCGGTGACCAACACCCGAGAACTGGCGTAATGCTGCCGCTCTGGCGCTGAAGTTGCCGGCCGACGTATTTTCCGTCTCTTTCCTACACAAAAATATGCACTTAAACACTGCCTTTCATTTGCACTTTTCACGGAAATATTTACCCCTTGTGCTGGGTTCGTTTCTCCGAAACTCCTTCTGCACTGGTGAACTCCTTTTCCTTGGCCAGAAAACACTTTGAAATTTTCGGCCACGCGGTTGAAAATTTTCCACTATTATTACAACGATCAGCAGCGGTTTGCATGCGAACGTTATTAGTGCCAAAAATGAAATGAGCGAGAACTCTGACTCGAGAAGTTAGCTGTACGCAATTGCAGCGTTGCCAAACTTCACCTAACGGAGTGCTTCCAGTCGCTCTTCGCCTTTTCTGTCTTCACACGCATTCGGTGCACACGAGAAAGGGTTAGCGCTATGCCGGTAGGCTGTATGCGAGAGCAGGCCAGATAAACTTCTATCGACGCTCTCCGCTATACTCTACGTTTCGCTTGTGGGCATATGCGAATTCAAATGTGATTTGCATTTTCGCAAGGTTCACAAATGAATTTCCGTATTTCTCATATATTTTATTTTCGGTTTGCGACTGGCCACCACACCACAGTTAACTTTGCAAGAGGTTTAACTCGCAGAAGGGTTAACAGACAAAAACAAAGGTCAGTTGCAAATTCCTTATCTGTGTCATGTTCTGATATCTTTCAGGTGATATACGCCCAAGGACTTGTTCGATTCGTTAGCTAGTTCGTAATACGTCGGGCTGATTTTCTTCTTTATTGATGCTTTGACGAAAACGGGTGCTAGCTTGCTACTGAACTTCTTGCCAGCATTGCTTTGAGCAAAACTGCGAGCGAATACGGTGTCTCCCACTTTCAAATGCACGACTCGACTACGCAAATTGTATACCCTAGCATTTGCTGCATGTGATTCCGAAATCTTCTTTCTAGCTTGCTGTCTCGCTACCTGTAACATGTCGGCTGTTTTTATAGCTACATCGTCAGATAATGAATTCAGATTTCGAAGCAACTCATAATCCTGTCCATTGGCTATCATGTTCTGTCCAAAACAAAGAAAATACGGGGAAAACCCTGTACTCCTATGAATACTTGATCTTAGTGATGCACTTATCGCATCGATATTTAAGTCCCAATTCGTGTGGTCCGATCCGATATAAGCTCTGATCGCGGCTAGGATCGACCTATTTACACGCTCGCTTGCATTCGCTTGCGGCGAATAAATTGCTGTACATATCTGTTTAATTCCGAACTTGGTTAGAAACGCTCTGAAATGACCCGATTTAAATTGTGATCCGTTATCGGTCAGTATCGATTCTGGAGTACCGAAGGTGTAAAATACGTGTTTCTCGAGATACTCACAAATCCTTTCAGATGTAAACTTCCGAAGTGGCTGCAAGAAATGGAATTTAGTGCAGTGATCAACTACAATTAAAAGTCCTATGTTCCCTTTCTTTGACCTTGGATATGGACCGAGAAGATCCATGTATAGTCGCTGAAATGGACGATCAGATGTAACGGGTTTACCCATAGGTGGTCTAAGAACTTTGTTAGGGCTCTTTGTTGATTTACAAACGCTACAATCTGAGACATAATTACGAATTTGAGTAACCATTCCTGGCCAGAATAGATGACGTCTGATCTTTTCGATCATCTTGTTCATGCCGATGTGAGCAGCATCGGGTGAATCATGTGCTCGCGCTAGTACTTGGTCGATGAGGTTTATTGGAATCCAAAGCTTCCATGACTCGTCTTGCAACACTTCTCCCTTAGCTGGTTCAGTTCTCTTATACACAAATTTGTCCACGACCCTGAGATCAGGAAGACGTGACTGGTTGTCCTGAATCCTTTTTCTCAGTTCGACGTACTGTTCTGAATTGAAATCAACCGAATTCAAGTCGATAATTGGTCCAAGATCCGTGATGCTCGACACTTCTGCCTCTTCGCGTCGCGAAAGCGCGTCAGCTACGACATTTTCAGATCCCTTTCGATGTTTAATCGTAAACGAAAATCCTTGCAGACGAATGGCCCATCTGGCTAGACGTCCTGATAAATCCTTCTGTCGCATTAGCCATTGAAGTGAAGCATGATCGGTAATCACACAGAACTCTTGACCTTCAATGTATGCTCTGAACTTATTGATGCCCTTGATTACAGCTAAGCACTCTAACTCGGTAACCGAATAATTTCGCTGTGCTTTAGACAGTTTTTCAGACATATATGCTATCGGTAGTTCGACTCCCTCCTCGTTTTCTTGAACTAAGACACACCCGAGACCATATAAACTTGCATCGCAAAGCAGTATAAACGGCTTCTTGAAATCTGGTGTTCTCAAAACTGGAGATGAGATTAACTTGGACTTGAGTTGAACAAATGCGTCCTCTGCTTCTTGAGTCCATGTAAGAACTTTGTTCTTCCTAAGCAAATCTGTCAGTGGTACGGCTATTGCGGCATAGTTGTCCACAAAACGTCGGTACCAACCGGCTAACCCTAGAAATCTGCGCAACTGTTTGACCGTAGTGGGTACAGGAAAATTTTCGATCGCGCTTACTTTCTCTGGATCGACTTTCAGCTCACCATCACCAATGACAAAGCCTAAATATCTGATTTGGGTCATGCAGAACTTTGACTTGGCTATGTTTATCGTTAGATTCGCGTCACGGAGATAACCTGCTATTTCCTCTAACAGTTTCATATGGGATTCGAAATCGTCAGAAAGCACCAAAAGATCGTCTAAGTAGACAAATACTCTCGTACGCAATTTCGCCGGGATAGCCAAATCCATCAATCTACACAAAGTTTGGGCCGCATTACAGAGACCAAAAGGCATAACCTTATATTGGTATAACGGCCGGTTCGGTATCGTAAATGCGGTATATTGTCTGGACTTCTCCTCGAGAGGTATTTGCCAAAACGCGTGTTTCATATCAAGGCCTGTGATGAAGCGTGCGGGAGGTAAACGACTAAGTATACCGTCTATGTGCGGTAGTGGATATGCATCCTTAACAGTCAGCTTATTCACTTCCCTAGAATCTAGACATAAGCGAACTTTAGGTCCTTTCCTCACGAGAACACAGTTGCTGCTCCATGGACTTTTGGATTCTTCTATTACGCCTAGCGCTAGCATGTTCTCTAATTCGGAAAACATGAGATTTTCTTTTGCTGGCGATATTGGCCAATGACGCTGCTTAACTGGTTTCGCCTCTGCTACATCAATACAATGTTCCATCAAATGTGTTCGACCAAGACCATTCTTTTCGTAAGAAGGCAATTTGTCGATAACTGAGTCTAGTCTTACTTTTTGTTGTGCTGACAGCACGTGAATATCCGGATTCTCCGTAGCTTCGTCTTCTCGACCTATGTCTAACTCTGCTATCGAGATTTTATCATCCATAATTTTACTGAGCAATCCAAAATCGCGCCAGAAGTCTATGCCAAGATAAACATCTTGATCAAGCTCCGGAATTACAAAAAACTGTATCGGCTTCTTAACTCCCCGATAGACAATTTCTAACTCGAGTCTTCCAACTACTGTACTTTTCGAGTTGTTTGCTGTTCGAATTCTGCCTGAGCATTTACGCATTCTAGGATGGTGTTCTAGCTCCTTGGCTGCTGTTCCACCGATGCAACTTATGGATGCACCTGAATCCAACAAAGCTAGGTATTTATGCTCGTCAATGTTGATATCTGTATAAACACGATTATCAGACTTCATAAAGATTGCGGAAATTAGTTTCTGGCGACTGCCTCGAACTGCTTTCCAAAAACTTCGCAGACGCTTGGTTGAACGTCTTGTTTTGCAAACGCAGGAGCAAGAACTGACTTCTCCGAAGATTCGCTGTCTTGCGGCTGCGTAATTCGCTACTCTGACATGAAATGGCTGGTAATGATTGACATTAATCGGTTTAGGTTCGTCCGGTTTGTTATTTGACTCGTCTGGGTTTATTATTACTAATGGTTCTGTCTGTGTACCACTATCAGAATTTACTGTCTCGGATGCGACGTGTGGCAAGATTTGACCGGCGCATCCATCGGATAGTTTTCCGAAGGGTTGCATTTTTGACACCTGGGCTTGAACGTATTCTTTGCTCCGCACCCGTAGCAAAAGATGGTGCGAACTTCAAGACAATCATCAAAACGATGTCCAAGTTTGTCGCAATTCCAACACTTAAGTTGCTTTCGCTGTATAGCCGCAACTTCAGCTGTTTCACTATCATCAAACTCTTCTTCTATTTGAGACACAAAAGATCGTTGCTGAAAACCACCTCTGACTGATTGAGCTTTCATTTGCCTACAAAATTGTTCGTGCGTACGGACTTCCTCCCTGAGATGAGCTAACGTGTCTATACGCAAATGCCTAAGTTCATATCGTAGTGAAGGTTTCGCTTGTCGAATAAGAAGCCTCACTAACGATTCTTCTGAGATCGGCGTGCTCAAGCGAGACACAAGTTTCTCTACTTGGAATTGGTAGTCTTCAAAAGGTTCTTTTTCAGCTTGACGCCTACTGTTTATGAACTCCCAAATGTCCATGTCCGAGTCACTCTCCTTGAACTTATTCCGAAATTCTCTGCAAAATAGAATCCAGTTAAACTGAGGAAACGAACGGTGGAATTTCCAGTACCATTCGCTCGCTTTGCCGGCGAAAAATAAATGGAGATGGTCACATAGAAGCTGACGATTCCCATTTAAATTTTGCTGTGCTAATGCCTGTATGCGATAAAGGAACTCTTCTGTCTGTAACCCGTCCTTTAATCCATCAAACTTGATGTGCCAACTCTGAATGATGCTCGGCACCTTTTCTGGCTGAACTGTAGAACCCGATCTATCGACGCGCTGAGTGTTTAGATGAATATCATGGTAAACCGTTTCTGCTGAATGAGCTTCCCTTGGTTGATCTCGTCTATCGTTCATTCTCCTATTCGGAGTTTGAGCAGAACCACCAAGCTGTAGGTTCGCTACTTGCGCTCGTATAAACTCTGAAAGTTCTTGCCTAATGACTTGTTGCTGTGCCTGCATGGCTGTCTGTACTACTCTCTCTATGTCCTCTAAATTGTCTGCCCTAGAAATATCTCTTACAGAATCTGTGTCAAGACTTTGCTCGAGGTGGTTCGCTGGATTATTGCGACCTGACCTCAGCGTCATTCCTGTTCGTTGTCCGCCGCCTCGGCGTTGACCTGTATTCCTGCCTCTTCTTCCGCCTGCTCTACCTCTGTTCGTATGCTCAATCGACACGCTGCAAGCCGGTAAATCGTTGTTGACAGTATTAGTACCTCCTAATCTTCGATCAGCAGCTGACAATTCCGCTAAAAGATTGTTGTTCGACAAGGACAATTGTTGTGCTGTGCATTCTCGATTGCACATTGGACATCCATTGGAATCAATCATATGATCCCTGATACACTGATGGTGGAATGTATGACCGCAAGGAGTAGTTGCTGTTAAATCGCTTGCGCTCAATGGTTGCGTACAAATTGTACAAGATGTAATTTCGCCGCCTGCTGCGGCAGATAAATCGACGTTGCTGTGACGTACTGACATATCGCAAAAAAAATACTTTGGTTATATACAAATAAATTCAATAGTTTCGTGATTGATCTTACAATGACTGCATGCTCGCTATGTGAATTAAACTCCTTATGTTTCTTGATAGCTTACAAAAAGTTAAATTTCAAAGCAAAATTAATAAAAAAAAATATAGTTTGAGTGCTTGCTTCTCGAGTTACTTTATCTGAACCGGTCAAAGATCGAAGTACCTCCAATACTTTACAATTCCATTGAACAGACTCCCGTAGTCTAAAAGCAAGTTTAAAGAACATTCATGGAAATGAGATATCAAGTGAACTGTTGGTTCTGGTCGACTATTCCGTAGATTACTCGAAATACAATCGCAATTCCTAGAGACCTAATTCAAATTCATCCAAATCCGCAAATAAGTTCTACTTATGGTTACTTTCAATCCTTCCAAGATTACATGAATACTTCAAACTGAGTGGTCGACCTAATCCGTAGATTACTCGAATCAAGATCGCGATTCCGGCCTCGAATTCTTAGAGATCATTACATAAACTGAAAAGACCTGAAACTAAACTTCAGCAGACACTAATACAATTATTGGTAACTACTAGAGCAAAATCGTGGAGCTGAGTTTCATTCTAGTTTCCTGCACTTAGAAATCTGGCAATCTCTAGTCGGTTTCGGTGTCTAGAAGTATCACTGTTGCTTGCCCCAAATTGGTTGTGGCATTTTCTTCTTATGTAGTCAACATACAGCGATAGGTATACGGCTATCCGCCCCACGTTGGGCGCCATTTTCTTTCTATGTAGTAGCCAGCCAGCTAGTCGGTTCCCCCTTTTCTTTCTATGTCAGCCAGACTAGGTTCGTCGGTTGCCCGTCAGGGCTCCCTGGCCTGTGTTCACCGGGTTAAGGGTAACCTAGTGTATAAGGAGATTCGGTTTCGTGCACTTCTAGCATTGCTCTTTGCTAAGCTCGTCGGATTGTCGTGGGTTTTCCTCATCTTCCCTATATACACACTGCACTACGCAAAAGAAAAGTTTTAAGTGCACTAACTGTAATCTACAGTTCAAAACAACAAAGGATATATTCGGATTCTGGAATGCGCGGACGGACCAGTAAGCTAATCAAGAGAACACCAGGAGTAGGGGTGGCTAGCTGTTATTCGCCATCCCTTTCTGTACCCTCCCTGCCATGATAACTCGAGAGATTATGTTTGCGGTTATCCCTTAATCAAAGTTTATTATTATATTATAATTCTAATTCACATTGCGGCAGCATCAAGATCGATCCACGAAAACTAATTCAAATTACTCCAACATATTGGAAAAAGAATCAATCAATCAAAACAAAGTATCGCATAAATTCAATCATATTGGCCTAATGCCCAAAACAATAACAAAGCGTTATCCAATCGCATCTTCTTATCATCTACAAAATCTTATTCGCTCCAAAAATTCTTATCGCTGCTTACGGTGTATTTACTCCTAATCATAATGCTACGAAAATTTACTTTAATTGAATTGTAAAAAAAAAAATATGTAAATATCAATCGACTAATTATATAGCGTTTCGTTATTTAAATGCACACACAAAAATGTAATATATTTTTAAAGTCAGAAATCAATATGTTTTTTTTTTTTTTTTTTATAAGGAGAGATCTCACTTACTCGCAAATCCGGTTGAAGCAGGTTCGGTGGGCCCATCGAAGACGCTGTGCTAGATTTAATCAAGAAATGTTGTTAACTTCTGACAAATATTATTTTTGTGTTGCTCAAACGGCCCTAAATTTACATTACTTGAATACAAACAGTATTATTATCAAAAAAATTAGATCTACAATTTCAGCACATTGGCTCTGAATCCCTAAACAAAGAAAATTATCTGCAGCACACGTCAACGTTGATTGGCTGCAGCTCTGCACATGGCGATGCCTCCTTGCGACATTCTCCTCCAGATCTCCTGTTCGATTCACCTCATACGAAGGGTTTGGCGTCTTCGCATGCCAGACGAGAGGTCTGTTCTCCTTATTTCATCCCGCTCTGGGATAGGGTGCCGCACGTGGCACGTGCGCGTAAAGTGTAGGCTAGCGTCGCCTCACATTCGTCTCCTCCTTCTAGTTACGGCAGCAAAACCAACAGTCAACCGATCGTCGTTGCTTCTGCAGGAGCTCGTAGCTCCTTCTCCTCCTCCTCGCGTTCCTTAGGGTAGCCTAACCCGCATGGGTACTCCGACACCACGCCTGGGATGGATTGGCTGATTGGGAACGGCAGGTCGGATTAAGGTTAAATCCGAACCTTCATGTGGCACACGGTGTCGCGGCCGAAGTGTCGCTCAAAATTTGAGGTTAAGGCCGATGGGGGTTGGGCGTGCTCGCTCGCAGGTCGATTCCAACCTCAAACGTGGCAGTCAGCGCGTGGCACGTCCAAAAGAGTACGGCGGTTGTCGCACTGATCTCGGCCAGCGGCCTCCAAAACGGTCTACCAGCCGGTGACCAACACCCGAGAACTGGCGTAATGCTGCCGCTCTGGCGCTGAAGTTGCCGGCCGACGTATTTTCCGTCTCTTTCCTACACAAAAATATGCACTTAAACACTGCCTTTCATTTGCACTTTTCACGGAAATATTTACCCCTTGTGCTGGGTTCGTTTCTCCGAAACTCCTTCTGCACTGGTGAACTCCTTTTCCTTGGCCAGAAAACACTTTGAAATTTTCGGCCACGCGGTTGAAAATTTTCCACTATTATTACAACGATCAGCAGCGGTTTGCATGCGAACGTTATTAGTGCCAAAAATGAAATGAGCGAGAACTCTGACTCGAGAAGTTAGCTGTACGCAATTGCAGCGTTGCCAAACTTCACCTAACGGAGTGCTTCCAGTCGCTCTTCGCCTTTTCTGTCTTCACACGCATTCGGTGCACACGAGAAAGGGTTAGCGCTATGCCGGTAGGCTGTATGCGAGAGCAGGCCAGATAAACTTCTATCGACGCTCTCCGCTATACTCTACGTTTCGCTTGTGGGCATATGCGAATTCAAATGTGATTTGCATTTTCGCAAGGTTCACAAATTAATTTCCGTATTTCTCATATATTTTATTTTCGGTTTGCGACTGGCCACCACAATATCCACTTCAGAATTCGTAATTATATTAGTTTTTACACGGCTAATACATTTGCATGCTCAATTGTAAATTTATAAACAAAAAGTTCACAACTCAGCTAATAATGCCTGAATCCACTTCAGAATTTATATTTATATTAGTTTTTACACGTCTAATACATTTGCATACTCAATTGTAAATTTGTAAACAAAAAGTTCACAACTCAGATAATAGTGCATATATCCACTTTAGAATTTATATTTAAATTAGTTCTTACAATGCTAATACATTTGCATACTCAATTGTAAATTTGTAAACAAAAATTTCACAGCTCAGCTAATAATGCCTGTATCCACTTCAGAATTTGTATTTATATTAGTTTTTACAGGGCTAATTCATTTGCATACTCAATTGTAAATTTGTAAACAAAAAGGTCACAACTCAGCTAATAATGCATTCACTTCAAAATTTGTATTTATATTAGTTTTTACACGGCTAATACATTTGCATGCTCAATTGTAAAATTGTAAACAAAAAGTTCATAACTCAGATAATGGTGCATATATCCACTTCAGAATTTGTAATTATATTAGTTTTTACATGGCTAATACATTTGCATACTCAATTGTAAATTTGTTAACAAAAAGTTCACAACTCAGCTAATAATTCATGTATCCACTTCAGAATTTGTATTTATATTAGTATTTACACGGCTAATACATTTGCATGCTCAATTGTAAAATTGTAAACAAAAAGTTCACAACTCAGATAATAGTGCCTATATCCACTTCAGAATTTGTAATTATATTAGTTTTTACATGGCTAATACATTTGCATACTCAATTGTAAATTTATAAACAAAAAGTTCACAACTCAGCTAATAATTCATGTATCCACTTCAGAATTTGTATTTATATTAGTTTTTACACGGCTAATACATTTGCATGCTCAATTGTAAATTTGTAAACAAAAAGTTTACAACTCAGATAATAGTGCATATATCCACTTCAGAATTTGTAATTACATTAGTTTTTACATGGCTAATACATTTGCATACTCAATTGTAAATTTGTAAACAAAAAGTTCACAACTCAGCTAATAATTCATGTATCCACTTCAGAATTTGTATTTATATTAGTTTTTACACGGCTAATACATTTGCATGCTCAATTGTAAAATTGTAAACAAAAAGTT
Source organism: Drosophila kikkawai (assembly GCF_030179895.1). Classification (NCBI taxonomy): domain Eukaryota; kingdom Metazoa; phylum Arthropoda; class Insecta; order Diptera; family Drosophilidae; genus Drosophila; species Drosophila kikkawai. The sequence continues at coordinate 66,701 of NW_027222471.1, read as the reverse complement.
CACAACTCAGATAATAGTGCCTATATCCACTTCAGAATTTGTAATTATATTAGTTTTTACATGGCTAATACATTTGCATACTCAATTGTAAATTTGTAAACAAAAAGTTCACAACTCAGCTAATAATGCATGTATCCACTTCAGAATTTGTATTTATATTAGTTTTTACACGGCTAATACATTTGCATGCTCAATTGTAAAATTGTAAACAAAAAGTTCACAACTCAGATAATAGTGCCTATATCCACTTCAGAATTTGTAATTATATTAGTTTTTACATGGCTAATACATTTGCATACTCAATTGTAAATTTGTAAACAAAAAGTTCACAACTCAGCTAATAATGCATATATCCACTTCAGAATTTGTAATTATATTAGTTTTTACATGGCTAATACATTTGCATACTCAGGTATAAATTTGTAAACAAAAATTTCACAACTCAGCTAATAATGCCTGAATCCACTTCAGAATTTGTATTTATATTAGTTTTTACAAGGCTAATACATTTGCATACTCAATTGTAAATTTGTTAACAAAAAGTTCACAACTCAGCTAATAATTCATGTATCCACTTCAGAATTTGTATTTATATTAGTATTTACACGGCTAATACATTTGCATGCTCAATTGTAAAATTGTAAACAAAAAGTTCACAACTCAGATAATAGTGCCTATATCCACTTCAGAATTTGTAATTATATTAGTTTTTACATGGCTAATACATTTGCATACTCAATTGTAAATTTGTAAACAAAAAGTTCAGAACTCAGCTAATAATGCATGTATCCACTTCAGAATTTGTATTTATATTAGTTTTTACACGGCTAATACATTTGCATACTCAATTGTAAATTTGTAAACAAAAAGTTCACAACTCAGATAATAGTGCCTATATCCACTTCAGAATTTGTAATTATATTAGTTTTTACATGGCTAATACATTTGCATACTCAATTGTAAATTTGTAAACAAAAATTTCACAGCTCAGCTAATAATGCCTGTATCCACTTCAGAATTTGTATTTATATTAGTTTTTACAGGGCTAATTCATTTGCATACTCAATAGTAAATTTGTAAACAAAAAGGTCACAACTCAACTAATAATGCATTCACTTCAAAATTTGTATTTATATTAGTTTTTACACGGCTAATACATTTGCATGCTCAATTGTAAAATTGTAAACAAAAAGTTCATAACTCAGATAATGGTGCATATATCCACTTCAGAATTTGTAATTATATTAGTTTTTACATGGCTAATACATTTGCATACTCAATTGTAAATTTGTTAACAAAAAGTTCACAACTCAGCTAATAATTCATGTATCCACTTCAGAATTTGTATTTATATTAGTATTTACACGGCTAATACATTTGCATGCTCAATTGTAAAATTGTAAACAAAAAGTTCACAACTCAGATAATAGTGCCTATATCCACTTCAGAATTTGTAATTATATTAGTTTTTACATGGCTAATACATTTGCATACTCAATTGTAAATTTGTGAACAAAAAGTTCACAACTCAGCTAATAATGCATGTATCCACTTCAGAATTTGTATTTATATTAGTTTTTACACGGCTAATACATTTGCATGCTCAATTGTAAAATTGTAAACAAAAAGTTCACAACTCAGATAATAGTGCATATATCCACTTCAGAATTAGTAATTATATTAGTTTTTACATGGCTAATACATTTGCATACTCAATTGTAAATTTGTAAACAAAAAGTTCACAACTCAGCTAATAATGCATGTATCCACTTCAGAATTTGTATTTATATTAGTTTTTACACGGCTAATACATTTGCATGCTCAATTGTAAAATTGTAAACAAAAAGTTCACAACTCAGATAATAGTGCATATATCCACTTCAGAATTAGTAATTATATTAGTTTTTACATGGCTAATACATTTGCATACTCAGGTATAAATTTGTAAACAAAAATTTCACAACTCAGCTAATAATGCCTGAATCCACTTCAGAATTTGTATTTATATTAGTTTTTACAAGGCTAATACATTTGCATACTCAATTGTAAATTTGTAAACAAAAATTTCACAGCTCAGCTAATAATGCCTGTATCCACTTCAGAATTTGTATTTATATTAGTTTTTACAGGGCTAATTCATTTGCATACTCAATTGTAAATTTGTAAACAAAAAGGTCACAACTCAGCTAATAATTCATGTATCCACTTCAGAATTTGTATTTATATTAGTTTTTACACGGCTAATACATTTGCATGCTCAATTGTAAAATTGTAAACAAAAAGTTCACAACTCAGATAATAGTGCCTATATCCACTTCAGAATTTGTAATTATATTAGTTTTTACATGGCTAATACATTTGCATACTCAATTGTAAATTTGTAAACAAAAAGTTCACAACTCAGCTAATAATGCATGTATCCACTTCAGAATTTGTATTTATATTAGTTTTTACATGGCTAATACATTTGCATACTCAGGTATAAATTTGTAAACAAAAATTTCACAACTCAGCTAATAATGCCTGAATCCACTTCAGAATTTGTATTTATATTAGTTTTTACAAGGCTAATACATTTGCATACTCAATTGTAAATTTGTAAACAAAAATTTCACAGCTCAGCTAATAATGACTGTATCCACTTCAGAATTTGTATTTATATTAGTTTTTACAGGGCTAATTCATTTGCATACTCAATAGTAAATTTGTAAACAAAAAGGTCACAACTCAACTAATAATGCATTCACTTCAAAATTTGTATTTATATTAGTTTTTACACGGCTAATACATTTGCATGCTCAATTGTAAAATTGTAAACAAAAAGTTCATAACTCAGATAATGGTGCATATATCCACTTCAGAATTTGTAATTATATTAGTTTTTACATGGCTAATACATTTGCATACTCAATTGTAAATTTGTTAACAAAAAGTTCACAACTCAGCTAATAATTCATGTATCCACTTCAGAATTTGTATTTATATTAGTATTTACACGGCTAATACATTTGCATGCTCAATTGTAAAATTGTAAACAAAAAGTTCACAACTCAGATAATAGTGCATATATCCACTTCAGAATTTGTAATTATATTAGTTCTTACATGGCTAATACATTTGCATACTCAATTGTAAATTTGTAAACAAAAAGTTCACAACTCAGCTAATAATTCATGTATCCACTTCAGAATTTGTATTTATATTAGTTTTTACACGGCTAATACATTTGCATGCTCAATTGTAAAATTGTGAACAACTCAGATAATAGTGCATATATCCACTTCAGAATTTGTAATTATATTAGTTTTTACACATCTAATACATTTGCATACTTAATTGTAAATTTGTAAACAAAAAGTTCACAACTCAGATAATAATGCATGTATCCACGGCAGAATTTATATTTAAATTAGTTCTTACAATGCTAATACATTTGCATACTCAATTGTAAATTTGTAAACAAAAAGTTCACAACTCAGATAATAGTGCATATATCCACGGCAGATTTTGTACTTATATTAGTTTTTAGAAGGCTAATACATTTGCATACTCAATTGTAAATTTGTAAACAAAAAGTTCACAACTCAGCTAATAATGCCTGAATCCACTTCAGAATTTATATTTATATTAGTTTTTACACGTCTAATACATTTGCATACTCAATTGTAAATTTGTAAACCAAAAGTTCACAACTCAGATAATAATGCATATATCCACTTTAGAATTTATATTTAAATTAGATCTTACAATGCTAATACATTTGCATACTCAATTGTAAATTTGAAAACAAAAAGTTCACATCTCAGCTAATAATGCATATATCCACGGCAGAATTTATATTTAAATTAGTTCTTACAATGCTAATACATTTGCATACTCAATTGTAAATTTGTAAACAAAAAGTTCACAACTCAGCTAATAATGCATGTATCGACGCACAGTAGCGCCTCTCGAACAATTAGCGTTGCAAAAATCAAAAAAGTCATGTTCGCAAAAACGATTTTAACCATACTTATTCAACAGGAAATTTAACAAGGATTCAGAATCTGCAATAAATCAATTTTAAGATTTTTTTTTGTAGAAGTTATGAGCATTTAAAGTTGAACTTTGTTTCGTTTTTTGCATCATAAAAAAAAAATGTGTAAATTGGTCGACTTTCAGGTAATATTACAAAAAAACCATAAAACCAATGGTTATGGTTTTTACTTTAAATGATAGATACATTCATAAACTATTAAAGAATCTAAAAAAAACGACACATTGGTTTGGGCTTCTACAGGTAAATCGCTACCTGCCGGGTGTCCATTTTTTTCACCTTTTTCTGCCTAAAGTAGTCTATATCTTCTGACTCCAATGAAAGCCACTGACTACACTATGACTACAAGTTCCGTGGATCTTTCCTGGATCAGAATTAACTTTCATCGGCTGCGTCGAGCTGCGTCTGCGGAAATGCAACGCAAAAAACCAAAACAACTCAGGGTAAAATATACCAAAATACCGACACAATTTCATACATTTCAAGAAATATACTAACTGAAGCGCGTGGCGGTTACACTTCGAATTAAAAAAAATTTTTTTTTTTCAGTTTTCAAATTATTTTTATTTGAGCAAATACATAAAAATAAACATAAAAAATTAAATAAAAATTTTTGTTTAAAAATTGTTTTCATTGAAAAAAAATTATTTTTTCACTTTGATACCCTTTAAAAAGGCGTATTTGTGGGCGTGGTACTTTATGCAGTACATATATATATTTTACAACAATTACCTGTCCAATGCCGTTTCAATTATTTGATTACCTTATTTGGTTCAAAAGATATGATTTTTGCAACGCTAAATGAGAAAAGGCGCTACTGTGCGACGGCAGAATTTGTACTTATATTAGTTTTTACACGGCTTATACATTTGCATACTCAATTGTAAATTTGTAAACAAAAAGTTCACAACTCAGCTAATAATGCCTGAACCCACTTCAGAATTTATATTTAAATTAGTTTTTACACGTCTAATACATTTGCATACTCAATTGTAAATTTGTAAACAAAAATTCACAACTCAGATAATAATGCATATATCCACTTTAGAATTTATATTTAAACTAGCAGACCCGACCCGCTTTGCTGGGCCCGTACTAATTATAGTTGACCCGGCAAACACTGTTTTGTCATGCATATTATTTGTAGGAAACAATACGGAAACACTGAGCATATTACAGAGTTGTCAGTAAATAAAATATTAAACCTTCAACAGTAATCTTAATATATAAAAATCTCCTGTCACTATGTTTGTTCGCTATAGACTCCTAAACCGCTTCCTCTGCTTGTTCAATAAAATGATACTGGCATCGGGTCGTTACGCGCTCTTCACAATTGCCCATAAAATAAATTTGAAGAAATTTCGGATTATCATCAGGCATCAATAATCCAATTTTGTGGTACATCTGGCCTTGTATTTTGAATGTAGTTTCAAAATTACGTCCATCGGATGCAAGATCACAAATTTTAGTGGCCCCAAATGACGTCATTTGGAAGCAACTATTAAATTTGCGTATTTTACGCAAAAATAATTTTGAGTCATTTGAATTTCCAGCAAGAAGGGATAATAAAGGTTCTGGCGGAGCAAGTAGAGGTTGCAAAACGACTTTTCCTGCTGCGCAGCACATACCGGCAGTTTCATTCCGAAATTTAAATGCCTGACAATATTGACATACTTTGTCCATTCCACCGATAGCAATTTTTGAAGGCGCAAAGTAGTTAATATCTGGTGCATATTCAAAAGCAAGACGAACGAATGATGTACGAACTAATGAGCGACTGTTCCGCTGCCTTTGTCGTACTTGTGCTCGTACTATACATATCTATGTTTCTATCTCGAGCCGCCCTGATTCTCGTAATATTCTGCTGCAGACGTTCGCTACGCTGTTCCTGGGACTCTTGTGCACGACCTTCTGCTGTCCTAATTCTTTGAGCTCTATTTCTTGTATTGACTTGTTCTGGCAACTGATGAGCTCTTTCGAAACGTCTGCGTCGTGCCACTCTGCTGCTTACGTTGTTGAGATTCGATCTTTTCGGTGGCATTTTGCTGAAAATATTATCTTACCTTCTTAATGTATTTCAAATGATAATTTGGAGACTCACCACTTATAAACACAAAACAATAATTATGAATGACAAATGACAATAAAAGAAAAGACATTCTGACGAAATGCGATTTATTGAAATAATATATTACAAAATATGTAATACGTGAAGAACCGCTCAACCAATTTGGTGCAAACTCATCAACAAAATAGCCCGAGCAAAGCATAAAGATTTGGTTAAATAAGCACACTAAATTCCATAAGAATCGGTAAAGCCGTTTCGGAGGAGTGCATAAAAAAAGAAGATTCCTCCTTGTTCTGCCGAAACTGCCATGATGTAAAAGATCTTAGCTATCCTATCTCTCAAGTTGAACCAAACTGCATAAGCACACTAAATTTCATGAGAATCGGTAAAAACGTTTCGGAGGAGTGCATAAAAAAATAAGATTCCTCCTTGTCCTGCCGAAACTGCCATGATGTAAAAGATCTTAGCTATCCTATCTCTCAAGTTGAACCAAACTGCATAAGCACACTAAATTTCATGAGAATCGGTAAAACCGTTTCGGAGGAGTGCATAAAAAAATAAGATTCCTCCTTGTCCTGCCGAAACTGCCATGATGTAAAAAATCTTAGCTATCCTATCTATCAAGTTGAACCAAACTGCATAAGCACACTAAATTTCATGAGAATCGGTAAAGCCGTTTCGAAGGAGTGCATAAAAAAGAAGATTCCTCCTTGTCCTGCCGAAACTGCCATGATTAGCTATCCTAACTCTCAAGTTGAACCAAACTGCATAAGCGCACTAAATTTCATGAGAATTGGTAAAGCCGTTTCGGAGGAGTGCATAAAATAATAAGATTCCTCCTTGTCCTGCCGAAACTGCCATGATGTAAAAAATCTTAGCTATCCTATCTATCAAGTTGAACCAAACTGCATAAGCACACTAAATTTCATGAGAATCGGTAAAGCCGTTTCGAAGGAGTGCATAAAAAAGAAGATTCCTCCTTGTCCTGCCGAAACTTCCATGATTAGCTATCCTAACTCTCAAGTTGAACCAAACTGCATAAGCACACTAAATTTCATGAGAATCGGTAAAGCCGTTTCGGAGGAGTGCATAAAAAAATAAGATTCCTCCTTGTCCTGCCGAAACTGCCATGATGTTAAAGATCTTAGCTATCCTATCTCTCAAGTTGAACCAAACTGCATAAGCACACTAAATTTCATGAGAATCGGTAAAGCCGTTTCGGAGGAGTGCATAAAAAAGAAGATTCCTCCTTGTCCTGCCGAAACTGCCATTCTGACTGAAAAGCGACAGACAGGATGGATTGACATATTAGTTGGTTGTCAAATCTAATGTCAAATATTATGATTGCGTTCAGAAATTTAACTTAAGATTTATAATTTAACGTTTGTGACAAAACTTAAGATATATCTTTCGATTTCTATATAGTCTTATTAAAAACAAAAGACAGATTAACAACTGAAGTTAGCTAAAATTAATTTTCTCGAAGCTATATGAAGCTGTGAGACTATGCAATTTTGTCGCGTTCGCGATTCACTTTCACTTTTGTTGAGTTTCGGAACGCGATATTAGATCCTCCAACGCGCATGCGAATTTGAACTTTATACAGCGGTAATAAATTACAAATTGACTCTCCATTTTATTTAGAAAACGTTTGTATGGGAAATAGAAAAATACTGTTTTGAGGATTTTCCCGGCAATTATTCGAATTTTTCTCACCTTTTAAACCTTCCCTAGACCTCCACGAATAATTCAAGACCAAGATAAGATAAATCCGTTCAGCCATTCTCGAGTTTTAGCGAGACTAATGAACAGCAATTGATTTTTATATATATAGACTAGCAGACCCGACCCGCTTTGCTGGGCCCGTACTAATTATAGTTGACCCGGCAAACACTGTTTTGTCATGCATATTATTTGTAGGAAACAATACGGAAACAATGAGCATATTACAGAGTTGTCAGTAAATAAAATATTAAACCTTCAACAGTAATCTTAATATATAAAAATCTCCTGTCACTATGTTTGTTCGCTATAGACTCCTAAACCGCTTCCTCTGCTTGTTCAATAAAATGATACTGGCATCGGGTCGTTACGCGCTCTTCACAATTGCCCATAAAATAAATTTGAAGAAATTTCGGATTATCATCAGGCATCAATAATCCAATTTTGTGGTACATCTGGCCTTGTATTTTGAATGTAGTTTCAAAATTACGTCCATCGGATGCAAGATCACAAATTTGAGTGGCCCCAAATGACGTCATTTGGAAGCAACTATTAAATTTGCGTATTTTACGCAAAAATAATTTTGAGTCATTTGAATTTCCAGCAAGAAGGGATAATAAAGGTTCTGGCGGAGCAAGTAGAGGTTGCAAAACGACTTTTCCTGCTGCGCAGCACATACCGGCAGTTTCATTCCGAAATTTAAACGCCTGACAATATTGACATACTTTGTCCATTCCACCGATAGCAATTTTTGAATGCGCAAAGTAGTTAATATCTGGTGCATATTCAAAAGCAAGACGAACGAATGATGTACGAACTAATGAGCGACTGTTCCGCTGCCTTTGTCGTACTTGTGCTCGTACTATACATATCTATGTTTCTATCTCGAGCCGCCCTGATTCTCGTAATATTCTGCTGCAGACGTTCGCTACGCTGTTCCTGGGATTCTTGTGCACGACCTTCTGCTGTCCTAATTCTTTGAGCTCTATTTCTTGTATTGACTTGTTCTGGCAACTGATGAGCTCTTTCGAAACGTCTGCGTCGTGCCACTCTGCTGCTTACGTTGTTGAGATTCGATCTTTTCGGTGGCATTTTGCTGAAAATATTATCTTACCTTCTTAATGTATTTCAAATGATAATTTAGAGACTCACCACTTATAAACACAAAACAATAATTATGAATGACAAATGACAATAAAAGAAAAGACATTCTGACGAAATGCGATTTATTGAAATAATATATTACAAAATATGTAATACGTGAAGAACCGCTCAACCAATTTGGTGCAAACTCATCAACAAAATAGCCCGAGCAAAGCATAAAGATTTGGTTAAATAAGCACACTAAATTCCATAAGAATCGGTAAAGCCGTTTCGGAGGAGTGCATAAAAAAAGAAGATTCCTCCTTGTTCTGCCGAAACTGCCATGATGTAAAAGATCTTAGCTATCCTATCTCTCAAGTTGAACCAAACTGCATAAGCACACTAAATTTCATGAGAATCGGTAAAACCGTTTCGGAGGAGTGCATAAAAAAATAAGATTCCTCCTTGTCCTGCCGAAACTGCCATTCTGACTGAAAAGCGACAGACAGGATGGATTGACATATTAGTTGGTTGTCAAATCTAATGTCAAATATTATGATTGCGTTCAGAAATTTAACTTAAGATTTATAATTTAACGTTTGTGACAAAACTTAAGATTTATCTTTCGATTTCTATATAGTCTTATTAAAAACAAAAGACAGATTAACAACTGAAGTTAGCTAAAATTAATTTTCTCGAAGCTATATGAAGCTGTGAGACTATGCAATTTTGTCGCGTTCGCGATTCACTTTCACTTTTGTTGAGTTTCGGAACGCGATATTAGATCCTCCAACGCGCATGCGAATTTGAACTTTATACAGCGGTAATAAATTACAAATTGACTCTCCATTTTATTTAGAAAACGTTTGTATGGGAAATAGAAAAATACTGTTTTGAGGATTTTCCCGGCAATTATTCGAATTTTTCTCACCTTTTAAACCTTCCCTAGACCTCCACGAATAATTCAAGACCAAGATAAGATAAATCCGTTCAGCCATTCTCGAGTTTTAGCGAGACTAATGAACAGCAATTGATTTTTATATATATAGATTAGTTCTTACAATGCTAATACATTTGCATACTCAATTGTAAATTTGTAAACAAAAAGTTCACAACTCAGATAATAATGCATATATCCACGGCAGAATTTATATTTAAATTAGTTCTTACAATGCTAATACATTTGCATACTCAATTGTAAATTTGTAAACAAAAAGTTCACAACTCCGCTAATAATGCATGTATCCACGGCAGAATTTGTACTTATATTAGTTTTTAGAAGGCTAATACATTTGCATACTCAATTGTAAATTTGTAAACAAAAAGTTCACAACTCCGCTAAAAATGTCTGTATCCACTTCAGAATATGTATTTATAATAGTTTTACACGGCTAATACATTTGCATACTCAATTGTAAATTTGAAAACAAAAAGTTCACAACTCAGCTAATAATGCCTGAATCCACTTCAGAATTTGTATTTATATATTAGTTTTTACACGGCTAATACATTTGCATACTCAATTGCAAATTTGTAAACAAAAAGTTCACATCTCAGCTATAATGCATGTATCCACGGCAGAATTTATATTTAAATTAGTTCTTACAATGCACATTGGGCCAGCGAGCCGATATATCGACGAAAATTCAAATTTTTCATAGAAAGTAAACCTATTTAAATAATAAAATTTGAATAGTATATACTCTGACTAAAATGAATCAAAAGATTTTAATTGTTTTGATGCATCCCGGAAATTTTGGCAGCCCTTCAAAGTCAGCTCTTTGATTGCGTGCGTGCGAAACTCAAAAGCGAGAGAAAGATTTTGTTTACTTGCGAGCGTGACAAAATTGTTGTGGTTTAAGCAATTTTCACTAAATTTATGGAAAAGAAAGGCAAAGATATGTAGAATATTTGTATTAAAATAGACTTTGTTCATGTTTGATAATGTGCTCTTTGTGTGCGTTTATTTGTGTTGTCCAAAAGTAGAAAAAAGCTAACCTAGTAACCCATCTGTTGTAGACTATAACAAATTTTGTGCCAACTTGTGCCAAAAAGTAACTATGTGTCATTAAAGTTCAAAGTGTATATAAACTAATTTTATTAAGCTTTTTTGCATCTTTTTGCGTCTATATATATAAATCCAACATATCGTAACTGTGGTTGAGTTCGCCTATGAGCAATTGTTTGATGCCTATATAGAAAACAATCATAGAGCATCTGCCGTAACAAGTTGGATTTATGATGAACTGATAGAACTCGACTTAAGAACGGAGCAATAGTGATAGTGATTTAGATTCTTACTCTGAAAATCCGTTTTCAATAAAACTTGACGTAGAAGACGACTGTTAGGAGCATTTTAAAATGAAAAATACTTATTTATATTCATTTTGAATGCATTGTTATTTTTTATACCCTTGCAGGGTATTATAATTTCAGTCAGAAGTTTGCAACGCAGTGAAGGAGACGTTTCCGACCCTATAAAGTATATATATTCTTGATCAGCATCAACAGCCGAGTCGATCTAGCCATGTCCGTCTGTCCGTCTGTCCGTCTGTCCGTCTGTCTGTCTGTCTGTTTCTACGCAAACTAGTCCCTCAGTTTAAAAGCTATCTGAATGAAACTTTGCATATAGTCTTCTATATACTCTCACTGCTATATATGTCGGAACGGGCCGGATCGGACGACTATATCATATAGCTGCCATACAAATGTCCGATAAATTTTTAGAAAAAAAATTATACCTTTGCTGTTTTTCAATATTTTTGCACCATTTTTTAGATATGGCCATTTTATATTATTTCTGAATTTTGGTAAAAATTTTATGAAAATCGGACGACTATATGATATAGCTGCCATAGGAACGATCGGGAAATTAATAGGAAAAAAATTATAGCTTCGTTGTTTTTCAACGTATTTGTATCTACTCTGAGATATAGGCTTTTTTTATTGTTCTAGAATTTTGGTATAAATTTCATAAAAATCGGACAACTATATCATATAGCTGCCATATAAACCGATCGGTAGATGTATACAAAATGTAAAGCTGGGAATGCAAAACTGTAACTGTCAAACTGTAAACATAATAAGTATAGGTAAAATGTAATGAAATAATATCTGCAAGGGTATACAAACTTCGGCGTGCCGAAGTTAGCTTCCTTTCTTGTTACTTCTTAATATTAAGGTTAAGTGTTAAAAAAATGAATTTAAAACATTTGTTGAATTTAATTTATTTATTTCCGTACAAATATCAATAAGAGGAAACCTATCATATATGGGCGGCTAGGGAAGGCGTGGTCAGATCGGTCTGAAACTTAGATATGTTTCTATGTGAATCGACACTAATATATGTACCAAATTTGAAGAACCTAGCTTTAAAACTTTAATTTTCGTCGAACTATCGGCTCGCTGGCCCAATGTGCAATGCTAATACATTTGCATACTCAATTGTAAATTTGTAAACAAAAAGTTCACAACTCCGCTAATAATGCATGTATCAACGGCAGAATTTGTACTTAAATTAGTTTTTAGAAGGCTAATACATTTGCACACTCAATTGTAAATTTGTAAACAAAAAGTTCACAACTCAGCTAATAATGCCTGAATCCACTTCAGAATTTATATTTATATTAGTTTTTACACGTCTAATACATTTGCATACTCAATTGTAAATTTGTAAACAAAAAGTTCACAACTCCGCTAAAAATGTCTGTATCCACTTCAGAATATGTATTTATAATAGTTTTACACGGCTAATACATTTGCATACTCAATTGTAAATTTGAAAACAAAAAGTTCACAACTCAGCTAATAATGCCTGAATCCACTTCAGAATTTGTATTTATATTAGTTTTTACACGGCTAATACATTTGCATACTCAATTGCAAATTTGTAAACAAAAAGTTCACATCTCAGCTATAATGCCTGTATCCACTTCAGAATTTATATTTAAATTAGTTCTTACAATGCTAATACATTTGCATACTCAATTGTAAATTTGTAAACAAAAAGTTCACAACTCCGCTAATAATGCATGTATCCACGGCAGAAATTATATTTAAATTAGTTCTTACAATGCTAATACATTTGCATACTCAATTGTAAATTTGTAAACAAAAAGTTCACAACTCAGCTAATAATGCATGTATCGACGCACAGTAGCGCCTCTCGAACAATTAGCGTTGCAAAAATCAAAAAAGTCATGTTCGCAAAAACGATTTTAACCATACTTATTCAACAGGAAATTTAACAAGGATTCAGAATCTGCAATAAAATCAATTTTAAGATTTTTTTTGTAGAAGTTATGAGCATTTAAAGTTGAACTTTGTTTCGTTTTTTGCATCATAAAAAAAAAAATGTGTAAATTGGTCGACTTTCAGGTAATATTACAAAAAAACCATAAAACCAATGGTTATGGTTTTTACTTTAAATGATAGATACATTCATAAACTATTAAAGAATCTAAAAAAAACGACACATTGGTTTGGGCTTCTACAGGTAAATCGCTACCTGCCGGGTGTCCATTTTTTTCACCTTTTTCTGCCTAAAGTAGTCTATATCTTCTGACTCCAATGAAAGCCAATGACTACACTATGACTACAAGTTCCGTGGATCTTTCCTGGATCAGAATTAACTTTCATCGGCTGCGTCGAGCTGCGTCTGCGGAAATGCAACGCAAAAAAACAAAACAACTCAGGGTAAAATATACCAAAATACCGACACAATTTCATACATTTCAAGAAATATACTAACTGAAGCGCGTGGCGGTTACACTTCGAATTAAAAAAAATTTTTTTTTTTCAGTTTTCAAATTATTTTTATTTGAGCAAATACATAAAAATAAACATTGTTCGGCTGGGGGGAGCTGGAGAGCTGGCTTCCGCAGAATAGGCACCAAGAAAATGTATTTAATCCCGCGACGCAGTCGAAGGTTCCACAGAAAACCACCACAAGAAAAGAATAAGTAGGCCGGGGGGGGTGATTTCGATATATAAAATAGCATGGACTTGGTCCGCTTTATTTGGCTTCAGGTTTAGAACTAATTACAAGCGGGAGCGGGAGATCAAAATAGGAGTGCGCGAGCGGTCGAAGCATCAGCTTGGAGAGCGAGAGCGCAAGCGGAGGAGCTTTGGACTGGAAGTCCGGAGGGAGAGGGAGAGAAAGAGAGAGCGCACTGCCTCCCGAAATTAAGCGCCTTTCTGGCGTGAACATTCTCCCCCCCCTTGCGAGGATACGCAGCAAAATATTAGAAGTCTTGCGCTCGGGAAAGTGTTGGATTCGCTGAGCGGTCGTCGGCATGTAGAAGTGTGTGATGATCCTGTCCACACGACTGGCATCGGTCGTTACTACGGCAAGATCCTCCAGAATGGTGGTGGGCCAAGCAGTTGACGCAGTATTTCCTGTCGATGACTGCCTGGAGCCGTTTCTTTGCATCAAGTCGAAGAAAACGGTGGCACTTCCGAAGAGGATGGTTCCCTTGACAGACTCGGCATTGGTAGAATGAAATACCTCGGGAACGTCTGCTTTTGTTGTCGTTGTATGGAACCCAGTAGTTGAAGGAGTCGGCGGCATTGGTCACTCGTGTAGAAAACGACGAAATCCGCTGGATAGGTGGAGATATTTGTCGGGTGTCATCACGAGGAATCGGAACACTGGAAGAAGAGTCGCTTGGATGCAACAAAGTGTGATGTCGACCGTGGCACGTAAGACAGTTGTGGGCGCTTGTGCAATTATGGAGTGGATGACCGCTTGCAAAGCAATTTGAGCACAACTGCTTTTTCTGGATATAAGATGATCGATCGACTATCGTCATCTGAAGGAAGCGTGGACACAAACGCACTGGATGGTTCTCTGCAGAACACAAATCGCATATTTTGGACGTATGAAGAATCCTCGTACTAAAGGATTGTAGTACTCGTGGCGATGGGTTGGAGATTGTCGGTTTAGATGAACGAAGGCGTGTCACAGTAGGCTGGATAAAATCTATGGCTTCCAGAGTTCTATAGCGCTCTGTTAGGAATGAATCAAGTTCCGGCCACGTAGGAATTTCGGTTTTTTGTTCGATGGATTGCTCCCATAATGAAAGCGTCAGCTTTGGAAGTTTTGTGGAGCACAAATAAACAAGGAGGCAATCCCAATTCTCAGTAGAAAGGCCGGAAATTCTCAGCGATGTTAGACAATTTTGGATTGTATTTTGCAGCTCCTTCAAGGCTGCCGAGGATTCGCGTTCTATGGACGCCATGTTAAATAATTTCTTAAGTTGATTGTTTACTAACGCGCGTTTATTTTCGAAACGATCGTGAAGCGCTGACCACGCGGATTGGAAGCCATCATCGGTCAGTGGAGATTTCGAAACAATGGCGTGAGCTTCGCCGCTAGTTTTGGCGTTTAAGTGGAAAAGCTTTTCCACTGGAGTGAGGTTGGAATTGTTCACGTACATGGCCGTAAACAGATCACGAAATGTGGGCCAGCGCAGATAATCTCCGTCGAAGATTCCTGTATCGCATGGCGGAAGATCGCAGCCCCTCGAGAATGTCTCTGGTGGCGGAGCTGCTCTTGCCTGTGAATTGGAGACGGACACACGGTCAATGTCTTCGCTCAGCTTGGAAGCACATCTTTCGTACACCGCATAATAGTGTTCGTATTTATTTTGAAGTAGCGGAAGATTTCCGCTACTTCCCTCGTGAAGAGCTGCTCTGGAAACGGTCTCATACTCCCGTTCAACCTTTTCCCATAAGGACTGGATCTGATCTCGACGGATCTTTAATGTGAATGAATTGGGCTTGGAAGTGGATGCCGCAAAAATCTGGTTTTCAAATTGGATGAGACGGTTGCTAGTTGCTATAAACTCAAGCATAGCAACATCTATAGGGCCGTTGGCTCTGGATATCTCCCTCTTCTGACTTGCGTCTTGGGGAATTGACTTTTGTCCTTCTGACATATTTATATTCCTTTGGGAGTAGGCAGGAGTGACCAACTAAGTAGGTGAATGAAGCTGCTGGATTGAGCAGAATTCTCAAAATAAAGGATGTTCGCAAGAATATGCTGTAGAATTCGGATGGTAGATGGTGGAAATATTCAATCTCAGAATTGCAAGTAAATACAGTGGAAAAAATTTACTTGAAGTAGAAGCAACGAGAATCGAAAATATATATTATTAATTGGAGCAAATGCGACGAGAATTTAAATTTATTTGACCAAATAACTAATTGCTGGACGGAAATGCCAAGTTGTTTATTATTTTCGTATTTAATAATAACCCAATAAATGCAAAAAAATATATAGATGGAGTACCCTTGACAATTGCGGATATTTAATCGAGTGCAAAAACTTTAAAAGTATTTGTGATTAACTGATTGATTAATTATTAATTAATTGAAAAAAAAATATATTAATTGTAAAGAAAAAATAATTAAATCGGAATGGTGGGATTGGAACACCTGACACTTTTCTTCTCAACTTAATGTTCGTTGGGATGCGCTGCCGGCAATGTAAAAGCTCTTGGTTATGTGTGTATGTATGTATGTAGATGACAATTATATGTCGCGGCGGCAGCGGAACTATGTAAGGCGCAACAATGAAATGCACAAAAATACGGACACTGGCTTACAAGTTTTTGCAATAATTTATTCTTTATTTATTATATTTTTTGATTTTCTTGTTTTATATATTTTTTTAAAATGTAGGTAATGGTTTTTGTCTGGGGGAGAAAATATAATATGTAATATATATGTATGTACATATATGTTTACATGGAGAAAATATAATATAAGTATATGGATTTATTATAGCACTGGATAGCTATTCGTAGGCAGCGGACTGTATTGGCTTGTTAATAAATTTTTATTATTGGAATTTTATTTTTTATTGTGCGAAATAAAAATCGATGTTTTTATGTAAAGACAGTTAAACCACGAAGCTGATATGTATGTACATATGTATGAATTTTTATTCTTATGTAGGAACCGTTTTGTACATTGATGTACGGATAAATGCAAATATGTACAAAGGAAAGCGGAATAAGAAGAATATGGCGACGTTCAAAACGGAGACGGATTGAAAATTGTACGAATTGTAGAAAATGGAAAAATGGAAAATTCCTTAACTGCCGTTGTCAGGAAAACTCGCACTTGGAGTCGACACGGAAAATTAATCTTGCAGCAGAGTGACCGAAATTAAATGTTCGGACTACTGCTGAAGATCGGCAGCGAGGGGGCGACGGAATACGGAGTACTTATCTTTGGAAGCAGAAAACGCCGAGAACTGCTGGTGTGGAAGGAAACAAAAAAAATCCGGAATCCAAAAATCCAAAATCCAATAAAATCCGGAAATCCAAAATCCACAAATCCGGCTCGAAGGACCAAAATGTTCGGCTGGGGGGAGCTGGAGAGCTGGCTTCCGCAGAATAGGCACCAAGAAAATGTATTTAATCCCGCGACGCAGTCGAAGGTTCCACAGAAAACCACCACAAGAAAAGAATAAGTAGGCCGGGGGGGGTGATTTCGATATATAAAATAGCATGGACTTGGTCCGCTTTATTTGGCTTCAGGTTTAGAACTAATTACAAGCGGGAGCGGGAGATCAAAATAGGAGTGCGCGAGCGGCAGAAGCATCAGCTTGGAGAGCGAGAGCGCAAGCGGAGGAGCTTTGGACTGGAAGTCCGGAGGGAGAGGGAGAGAAAGAGAGAGCGCACTGCCTCCCGAAATTAAGCGCCTTTCTGGCGTGAACAAACATAAAAAATTAAATAAAAATTTTTGTTTAAAAATTGTTTTCATTGAAAAAAAATTATTTTTTCACTTTGATACCCTTTAAAAAGGCGTATTTGTGTTCGTGGTACTTTATGCAGTACATATATATATTTTACAACAATTACCTGTCCAATGCCGTTTCAATTATTCGATTACCTTATTTGGTTCAAAAGATATGATTTTTGCAACGCTAAATGAGAAAAGGCGCTACTGTGCGACGGCAGAATTTGTACTTATATTAGTTTTTACACGGCTTATACATTTGCATACTCAATTGTAAATTTGTAAACAAAAAGTTCACAACTCAGCTAATAATGCCTGAATCCACTTCAGAATTTATATTTAAATTAGTTTTTACACGTCTAATACATTTGCATACTCAATTGTAAATTTGTAAACAAAAATTCACAACTCAGATAATAATGCATATATCCACTTTAGAATTTGTATTTATATTAGTTTTTACACGGCTAATACATTTGCATACTCAATTGTAAATTTGTAAACAAAAAGTTCACAACTCAGATAATAATGCATATATCCACGGCAGAATTTATATTTAAATTAGTTCTTACAATGCTAATACATTTGCATACTCAATTGTAAATTTGTAAACAAAAAGTTCACAACTCCGCTAATAATGCATGTATCCACGGCAGAATTTGTACTTATATTAGTTTTTAGAAGGCTAATACATTTGCATACTCAATTGTAAATTTGTAAACAAAAAGTTCACAACTCCGCTAAAAATGTCTGTATCCACTTCAGAATATGTATTTATAATAGTTTTACACGGCTAATACATTTGCATACTCAATTGTAAATTTGAAAACAAAAAGTTCACAACTCAGCTAATAATGCCTGAATCCACTTCAGAATTTGTATTTATATTAGTTTTTACACGGCTAATACATTTGCATACTCAATTGCAAATTTGTAAACAAAAAGTTCACATCTCAGCTATAATGCATGTATCCACGGCAGAATTTATATTTAAATTAGTTCTTACAATGCTAATACATTTGCATACTCAATTGTAAATTTGTAAACAAAAAGTTCACAACTCCGCTAATAATGCATGTATCAACGGCAGAATTTGTACTTAAATTAGTTTTTAGAAGGCTAATACATTTGCACACTCAATTGTAAATTTGTAAACAAAAAGTTCACAACTCAGATAATAATGCATATATCCACTTCAGAATTTGTATTTATATTAGTTTTTACATGGCTAATACATTTGCATACTCAATTGTAAATTTCTAAACAAAAAGTTCACAACTCAGCTAATAATGCATTCACTTCAGAATTTGTATTTATATTAGTTTTTACACGGCTAATACATTTGCATGCTCAATTGTAAAATTGTGAACAAAAAGTTCACAACTCAGCTAATAATGCCTGAATCCACTTCAGAATTTATATTTAAATTAGTTTTTACACGTCTAATACATTTGCATACTCAATTGTAAATTTGTAAACAAAAATTCACAACTCAGATAATAATGCATATATCCACGGCAGATTTTGTACTTATATTAGTTTTTAGAAGGCTAATACATTTGCATACTCAATTGTAAATTTGTAAACAAAAAGTTCACAACTCCGCTAAAAATGTCTGTATCCACTTCAGAATATGTATTTATAATAGTTTTACACGGCTAATACATTTGCATACTCAATTGTAAATTTGAAAACAAAAAGTTCACAACTCATCTAATAATGCCTGAATCCACTTCAGAATTTGTATTTATATTAGTTTTTAATACATTTGCATACTCAATTGCAAATTTGTAAACAAAAAGTTCACATCTCAGCTATAATGCATGTATCCACGGCAGAATTTATATTTAAATTAGTTCTTACAATGCTAATACATTTGCATACTCAATTGTAAATTTGTAAACAAAAAGTTCACAACTCCGCTAATAATGCATGTATCCACTGCAGAATTTGTACTTAAATTAGTTTTTAGAAGGCTAATACATTTGCACACTCAATTGTAAATTTGTAAACAAAAAGTTCACAACTCAGCTAATAATGCCTGAATCCACTTCAGAATTTATATTTATATTAGTTTTTACACGTCTAATACATTTGCATACTCAATTGTAAATTTGTAAACAAAAAGTTCACAACTCAGATAATAATGCATATATCCACTTCAGAATTTGTATTTATATTAGTTTTTACATGGCTAATACATTTGCATACTCAATTGTAAATTTCTAAACAAAAAGTTCACAACTCAGCTAATAATGCATTCACTTCAGAATTTGTATTTATATTAGTTTTTACACGGCTAATACATTTGCATGCTCAATTGTAAAATTGTAAACAAAAAGTTCACAACTCAGATAATAGTGCATATATCCACTTCAGAATTTGTAATTATATTAGTTTTTACATGGCTAATATATTTGCATACTCAATTTGTGGCGTAATTTCGCCGTTAAAAGGGGAAAACATAAACAGGGTATCGTTGTTCTCGATCATACCTCCGAGTGTTAACCACATTCAGGCTTGTCGACCCTTAACCATCAGCTGAGCGGGACCCATTGATTCCTAGCTCTAGCGGGAGATGTGGAGGGGGTTTTTGCTGCGGATAAGGATTGTTACGTCAAAGGTTTTATTATAGTTTTCATTCGAAACCAACACACAAAACAATTGTCTCATAATTAGTAAAATATGAAACAAGGCAAGGCTAAACTAAACCATACTTATTCGACAGGATTCAGAATCTGCAATAAAATCAATTTTAAGATTTTTTTTGTAGAAGTTATGAGCATTTAAAGTTGAACTTTGTTTCGTTTTTTGCATCATAAAAAAAAAAATGTGTAAATTGGTCGACTTTCAGGTAATATTACAAAAAAACCATAAAACCAATGGTTATGGTTTTTTCTTTAAATGATAGATACATTCATAAACTATTAAAGAATCTAAAAAAAACGACACTTTGGTTTGGGCTTCTACAGGTAAATCGCTACCTGCCAGGTCTCCATTTTTTTCACCTTTTTCTGCCTAAAGTAGTCTATATCTTCTGACGCCAATGAAAGCCACTGACTACACTATGACTACAAGTTCCGTGGATTTTTCCTGGATCAGAATTAACTTTCATCGCAACGCAAAAAACCAAAACAACTCAGGGTAAAATATACCAAAATACCGACACAATTTCATACATTTCAAGAAATATACTAACTAAAGCGCGTGGCGGTTACACTTCGAATTAAAAAAAAATTTTTTTTTTCAGTTTTCAAATTATTTTTATTTGAGCAAATACATAAAAATAAACATAAAAAATTAAATAAAAATTTTTGCTTAAAAATTGTTTTCATTGAAAAAAAATTATTTTTTCACTTTGATACCCTTTAAAATGGCGTATTTGTGGGCGTGGTACTTTATGCAGTACATATATATATTTTACAACAATTACCTGTCCAATGCCGTTTCAATTATTCGATTACTTAATTTGGTTCAAAAGATATGATTTTTGCAACGCTAAATGAGAAAAGGCGCTACTGTGCGACGGCAGAATTTGTACTTATATTAGTTTTTACACGGCTTATACATTTGCATACTCAATTGTAAATTTGTAAACAAAAAGTTCACAACTCAGCTAATAATGCCTGAATCCACTTCAGAATTTATATTTAAATTAGTTTTTACACGTCTAATACATTTGCATACTCAATTGTAAATTTGTAAACAAAAATTCACAACTCAGATAATAATGCATATATCCACTTTAGAATTTAT
The DNA here is from genome assembly GCF_030179895.1 of Drosophila kikkawai. Classification (NCBI taxonomy): domain Eukaryota; kingdom Metazoa; phylum Arthropoda; class Insecta; order Diptera; family Drosophilidae; genus Drosophila; species Drosophila kikkawai. The sequence goes on along the minus strand of NW_027222471.1, from coordinate 45,288 downwards.
ATTTAAATTAGTTCTTACAATGCTAATACATTTGCATACTCAATTGTAAATTTGTAAACAAAAAGTTCACAACTCAGATAATAATGCATATATCCACGGCAGAATTTGTACGTATATTAGTTTTTAGAAGGCTAATACATTTGCATACTCAATTGTAAATTTGTAAACAAAAAGTTCACAACTCCGCTAAAAATGTCTGTATCCACTTCAGAATATGTATTTATAATAGTTTTACACGGCTAATACATTTGCATACTCAATTGTAAATTTGAAAACAAAAAGTTCACAACTCAGCTAATAATGCCTGAATCCACTTCAGAATTTGTATTTATATTAGTTTTTACACGGCTAATACATTTGCATACTCAATTGCAAATTTGTAAACAAAAAGTTCACATCTCAGCTATAATGCATGTATCCACGGCAGAATTTATATTTAAATTAGTTCTTACAATGCTAATACATTTGCATACTCAATTGTAAATTTGTAAACAAAAAGTTCACAACTCCGCTAATAATGCATGTATCCACTGCAGAATTTGTACTTAAATTAGTTTTTAGAAGGCTAATACATTTGCACACTCAATTGTAAATTTGTAAACAAAAAGTTCACAACTCAGCTAATAATGCCTGAATCCACTTCAGAATTTATATTTAAATTAGTTTTTACACGTCTAATACATTTGCATACTCAATTGTAAATTTGTAAACAAAAATTCTCAACTCAGATAATAATGCATATATCCACTTTAGAATTTATATTTAAATTAGTTCTTACAATGCTAATACATTTGCATACTCAATTGTAAATTTGTAAACAAAAAGTTCACAACTCAGATAATAATGCATATATCCACGGCAGAATTTGTACTTATATTAGTTTTTAGAAGGCTAATACATTTGCATACTCAATTGTAAATTTGTAAACAAAAAGTTCACAACTCCGCTAAAAATGTCTGTATCCACTTCAGAATATGTATTTATAATAGTTTTACACGGCTAATACATTTGCATACTCAATTGTAAATTTGAAAACAAAAAGTTCACAACTCAGCTAATAATGCCTGAATCCACTTCAGAATTTGTATTTATATTAGTTTTTACACGGCTAATACATTTGCATACTCAATTGCAAATTTGTAAACAAAAAGTTCACATCTCAGCTATAATGCATGTATCCACGGCAGAATTTATATTTAAATTAGTTCTTACAATGCTAATACATTTGCATACTCAATTGTAAATTTGTAAACAAAAAGTTCACAACTCAGATAATAGTGCATATATCCACGGCAGATTTTGTACTTATATTAGTTTTTAGAAGGCTAATACATTTGCATACTCAATTGTAAATTTGTAAACAAAAAGTTCACAACTCCGCTAAAAATGTCTGTATCCACTTCAGAATATGTATTTATAATAGTTTTACACGGCTAATACATTTGCATACTCAATTGTAAATTTGAAAACAAAAAGTTCACAACTCATCTAATAATGCCTGAATCCACTTCAGAATTTGTATTTATATTAGTTTTTACACGGCTAATACATTTGCATACTCAATTGCAAATTTGTAAACAAAAAGTTCACATCTCAGCTATAATGCATGTATCCACGGCAGAATTTATATTTAAATTAGTTCTTACAATGCTAATACATTTGCATACTCAATTGTAAATTTGTAAACAAAAAGTTCACATCTCAGCTATAATGCATGTATCCACTGCAGAATTTGTACTTAAATTAGTTTTTAGAAGGCTAATACATTTGCACACTCAATTGTAAATTTGTAAACAAAAAGTTCACAACTCAGCTAATAATGCCTGAATCCACTTCAGAATTTATATTTATATTAGTTTTTACACGTCTAATACATTTGCATACTCAATTGTAAATTTGTAAACAAAAAGTTCACAACTCAGATAATAATGCATATATCCACTTCAGAATTTGTATTTATATTAGTTTTTACATGGCTAATACATTTGCATACTCAATTGTAAATTTCTAAACAAAAAGTTCACAACTCAGCTAATAATGCATTCACTTCAGAATTTGTATTTATATTAGTTTTACACGGCTAATACATTTGCATGCTCAATTATAAAATTGTAAACAAAAAGTTCACAACTCAGATAATAGTGCATATATCCACTTCAGAATTTGTAATTATATTAGTTTTTACATGGCTAATATATTTGCATACTCAATTTGTGGCGTAATTTCGCCGTTAAAAGGGGAAAACATAAACAGGGTATCGTTGTTCTCGATCATACCTCCGAGTGTTAACCACATTCAGGCTTGTCGACCCTTAACCATCAGCTGAGCGGGACCCATTGATTCCTAGCTCTAGCGGGAGATGTGGAGGGGGTTTTTGCTGCGGATAAGGATTGTTACGTCAAAGGTTTTATTATAGTTTTCATTCGAAACCAACACACAAAACAATTGTCTCATAATTAGTAAAATATGAAACAAGGCAAGGCTAAACTAAACCATACTTATTCGACAGGAAATTTAACAAGGATTCAGAATCTGCAATAAAATCAATTTTAAGATTTTTTTTGTAGAAGTTATGAGCATTTAAAGTTGAACTTTGTTTCGTTTTTTGCATCATAAAAAAAAATGTGTAAATTGGTCGACTTTCAGGTAATATTACAAAAAAACCATAAAACCAATGGTTATGGTTTTTACTTTAAATGATAGATACATTCATAAACTATTAAAGAATCTAAAAAAACCGACACTTTGGTTTGGGCTTCTACAGGTAAATCGCTACCTGCCAGGTGTCCATTTTTTTCACCTTTTTCTGCCTAAAGTAGTCTATATCTTCTGACGCCAATGAAAGCCACTGACTACACTATGACTACAAGTTCCGTGGATTTTTCCTGGATCAGAATTAACTTTCATCGGCTGCGTCTGCGGAAATGCAACGCAAAAAACCAAAACAACTCAGGGTAAAATATACCAAAATACCGACACAATTTCATACATTTCAAAAAATATACTAACTAAAGCGCGTGGCGGTTACACTTCGAATTAAAAAAAAAATTTTTTTTCAGTTTTCAAATTATTTTTATTTGAGCAAATACATAAAAATAAACATAAAAAATTAAATAAAAATTTTTGTTTAAAAATTGTTTTCATTGAAAAAAAATTATTTTTTCACTTTGATACCCTTTAAAAAGGCGTATTTGTGGGCGTGGTACTTTATGCAGTACATATATATATTTTACAACAATTACCTGTCCAATGCCGTTTCAATTATTCGATTACTTAATTTGGTTCAAAAGATATGATTTTTGCAACGCTAAATGAGAAAAGGCGCTACTGTGCGACGGCAGAATTTGTACTTATATTAGTTTTTACACGGCTTATACATTTGCATACTCAATTGTAAATTTGTAAACAAAAAGTTCACAACTCAGCTAATAATGCCTGAATCCACTTCAGAATTTATATTTAAATTAGTTTTTACACGTCTAATACATTTGCATACTCAATTGTAAATTTGTAAACAAAAATTCACAACTCAGATAATAATGCATATATCCACTTTAGAATTTATATTTAAATTAGTTCTTACAATGCTAATACATTTGCATACTCAATTGTAAATTTGTAAACAAAAAGTTCACAACTCAGATAATAATGCATATATCCACGGCAGAATTTGTACGTATATTAGTTTTTAGAAGGCTAATACATTTGCATACTCAATTGTAAATTTGTAAACAAAAAGTTCACAACTCCGCTAAAAATGTCTGTATCCACTTCAGAATATGTATTTATAATAGTTTTACACGGCTAATACATTTGCATACTCAATTGTAAATTTGAAAACAAAAAGTTCACAACTCAGCTAATAATGCCTGAATCCACTTCAGAATTTGTATTTATATTAGTTTTTACACGGCTAATACATTTGCATACTCAATTGCAAATTTGTAAACAAAAAGTTCACATCTCAGCTATAATGCATGTATCCACGGCAGAATTTATATTTAAATTAGTTCTTACAATGCTAATACATTTGCATACTCAATTGTAAATTTGTAAACAAAAAGTTCACAACTCCGCTAATAATGCATGTATCCACTGCAGAATTTGTACTTAAATTAGTTTTTAGAAGGCTAATACATTTGCACACTCAATTGTAAATTTGTAAACAAAAAGTTCACAACTCAGCTAATAATGCCTGAATCCACTTCAGAATTTATATTTAAATTAGTTTTTACACGTCTAATACATTTGCATACTCAATTGTAAATTTGTAAACAAAAATTCTCAACTCAGATAATAATGCATATATCCACTTTAGAATTTATATTTAAATTAGTTCTTACAATGCTAATACATTTGCATACTCAATTGTAAATTTGTAAACAAAAAGTTCACAACTCAGATAATAATGCATATATCCACGGCAGAATTTGTACTTATATTAGTTTTTAGAAGGCTAATACATTTGCATACTCAATTGTAAATTTGTAAACAAAAAGTTCACAACTCCGCTAAAAATGTCTGTATCCACTTCAGAATATGTATTTATAATAGTTTTACACGGCTAATACATTTGCATACTCAATTGTAAATTTGAAAACAAAAAGTTCACAACTCAGCTAATAATGCCTGAATCCACTTCAGAATTTGTATTTATATTAGTTTTTACACGGCTAATACATTTGCATACTCAATTGCAAATTTTGTAGCGTGTTGCATGGTCTGTGTTATACGACAACATATTGTTAGTTTTCGACTGATCAGCGGCGGCGGGACCCATAAAACGGTAGCTCATTCCGGGTGGGGTAGGTTCTTGCTGACGTCTAAACTTGACACTACGAACTTTAAATTTAAGAGTCCCTCAACAAAACAATAAGCCTACTTATAGGCGAAAAAGGTGGAATCAAAATCAAATTTATTCTATGGATGTATGTGTAGGGTCTTCATCGAACTGTAAGGCGGTGGCGTTGATGGTGGATGCCAAATGTAGTCTTAACCCTCCCAACCATGTCTCTCCCTAACTGGGGAAACCCAAATGTTAATGTCCCTTCTTTTATTTAATTTATACCCCCATGTCTAAAATAAAACTTAGAAATTCATCGTTAATTTCATACTATAAATGTTTGTTATATTCATTTTCATCATATTTTTTTTTTTCTATTCATTTTTTTCTAAACATCCATTATTACAATTCAAGCATTCTGTTTCTATTCATAGGATCTAATCATTTCCACGTTAATATGTCTTATTTAAGTTTTAAATTGTCAAATAATATGGTTATATCTACATGTTGGCTTTTAATTAATTATCATAAAAATTAAGAATTAAATTTTTAAATTTTCAACTAATATTTTTATCTCTACATGTTGGCTTTTAACTAATTAAAATAAAAATTAAGATCTAAGTTTTAAATTGTATGAATTAATTGTACATCTTTGTTGTTTCAGTGTATGTCGTTTATCTTCATTGTTTTTCTTTTTACTGTATTTGAACCTTTTTCTTTTATTCTCACAATCACATCAACAGGCCGTGTTTTATTTAATTCATAATTAATTTCAAACTATGCGAGAACAGTCAATCATATATATTTGCTATCGGCCAAACCAATGTACACGAGCTTCCATTATCTCTCAACGAAACTGGATAATCAAAACAAAAGCTGCGATTACTTCTTCATTTACATTATTCTATATATTTTTTTTTCACAACTTAAATGGTCACAGTTAAATTGATTTGGATTATCCCTTTGCACAAAATATTAGTTGTTTAATTTGCATGTTCATTGGTTTGCTCGATCACTTCCACTTTTTAATATGTTGCCAAATAAAAAATCACCCACTCTTGTTGCTTGATGAAGGCCTTCATGTTGCTCCAGAGGAGATGGTTAAAAAGCTGTGGGCTTAGAAGCTTTCAATTTATATGATTAGGGTTCTCCATAAGAGGTACACTTAGAGAAATGTTGATCGGCGTGTTGTGATGGCGGATTTAAATTAATTAATTTTAGTATTTCATAATTATTGTTATTTTTTTGTTTTTTTATAATTTAGTTTTAAATTTTAATCTGTTTTGCCTCATTATTATTATTTTTTTTTTATTATATTTAGGTAATTTAGGATTTTATTATTTTAAGGTGTTTGTTGGATCGTTGTAATTTTTTTTTTTTTNTTTTTTTTAACAATCCCACGTGGCCAGTTTTTCTGCTACAATTTGCTTTGGTTGCTTTTCTCTCCTTGATCCCTAAAGGCTTTTCCTTTTCCGATGGCAAGAACGTTGTTGCGAGAAACTAAAGAAATTTTCCCATTTAAAAGAATATAAGCGACAGGTTATGGTAGGACTTACGTAAGTCGATTTTTCGGATCTGCCCAAAAACAAGGGTTTGCAACACAGGTTGGCAAAAAGAATTTGGCTACGGCCACGATCAGGAGAATTGTTGGTATTGGTTGATCCAGTGGCTATTAGAGGGGCAAAGGTTAGAATTTATATTTTCTAAAATTTGCACAAAATATTTACCGTACAGGTTTAATCAGCAGCCGAAAGGTGAAATAATGCTGACTGAATAGCGGAGCACTTTCCGTATCGCAAGATGCGATCAGATTTGAATGCCTGGACTTTGAACTTTAAAGTCCAATTTTTTTGGCAGCGTGCAAAACTAAAAATTGAGATAAGAGCGATTTCAACTGCTCGTAGGCACGACATAAAACGGAAAGACCAATTTCTGGGCTAACGAGCTTTTTATCAGTTCTCAAGCCGACGAAGGGGTGCATTCAGATTAATCACTTTTTTGTCATTCACAGGTAGTTGTCAAAAAAGGTGAATAGTGGGTCCTACTATGGCGGGATATGACGAGATTTTAAAAATCTAAGTCAAAATAAAAAAACTTTTCTTTCCCAACGTTCGTATAGGAAAGAAAACATTCTTGCAACTAAGGCGACCATTACAACCACAGATAATTCTGACGACTCGCAGGAGGAAGATTAGCTGGAATTATACGCGAATATCTTTTGCGTGAAAGGTTCCAATCTCTCGTCCTTGAAGAGTTTCCAATAGATAAAACGAGTTTCCTAGCTTACGTTTTATTCTACATTTAGTAAATTGTGGAGCAAGCTTCTTGTTATAGTTTTGACTGAAATTGCTAAGGCTAAAATTTCTTCTGAAGACTTCTTGGCCCTCTTTGTAATTCACTGGTTTTGATCTCAAGTTATACTGTTCTACATTTCTTTCATATGCTAACTTGCTGTTTCTCTGTATATCCTTTCTAATCAAAGTTAGACAATCAGGGCGATCTAATGGAATAGAATCCTCTAGCAAGTTTAAGTCTTTCAGCAAACGATAGTCAGCACCATGCTTAATCATATTAAGGCCAAATGACGCCTTATATGGTGAACATCCAATACCTTGATGTATTGCTGATCGAAGAGCACAGGAGATATGAGTCAGATACTGATCCCATTCTCTCTGGTCTTGTTTGATGTAAGCACGGACAGCAGATAGCAAAGATCTGTTTACACGCTCAGCCGCATTACTCTGGGGAGAATAAAGTGCGGTAAACACATGTCGTATACCAAACTTGGTTAGAAAAACCTCAAACTCTTTAGCTTTAAATTGGCTTCCGTTGTCACTAACTACTATCTCAGGAACTCCAAAGCAATGGAAAATACTGTGCTCTAAAAATTCCTGTATTTTTTTAGAAGTAAATTGTTTTAGGGGACATAGCCAATGATATCTGCTAAAATGATCTAACACGATTAGAAGACCGATATAACCAGATTTACTTCTAGGGTAAGGACCTAGTATATCAATGTATAATTTTTGAAAGGGTCTAACGGATACACTCTGTTGACCCATTGGTGGTCTTAGGATTGCATTGGGTGCTTTGGTTTCTTTACAAGTACTGCACTCACGAATGTAATCCCGAATATCCTTGGAGAGACCTGGCCAAAAGAAATGTCTGCGTACTGCTTCAATGGTTTTATGCATTCCTCCATGAGCTGACAAAACATTATCATGGGCCTGACTAATAACGTTGGGTCTTAACTTTTCCGGAACCCATAATCGCCAGTTATTTTCATCATTTAAATGATCTCCTGTCGAATGTTCTGTTCGAATATATACAAACTTATCGACGACTTGTAAGTCTGGAAATGAATCTGCCTTTCCTAAAACTTTGTTTTTGAGACTTACATATTCATTGCTTAAAAATTCAATCGAATCTAAATCAATTTCCGGACCGCCTGATGTTACTGCATCCAAATGTCCTTCGCAAATGCGAGAAAGGGCGTCAGGGACTATATGATCTTTTCCCTTTCTGTGCGAGATAGAGAACTTAAAGGATTGTAGACGAAAAATCCACCTTGCCAAACGACCACAAACATTTTGTTGCCGCATTAGCCATAAAAGGCTAGAATGATCGGTTATGACTTCGAATTCCTGCATCTCTAAATAACATCGAAATTTTTCTACTGCCAATATTACTGCTAAGCATTCTCGCTCGGTAACGCTATAATTTTGTTGGCTTTTGCTGAGTTTCTTAGAAAAATAAGCTATTGGCCTTTCTTCCATAGATTCCGATAATTGCACGAGAACTGCTCCTACACCATAATCGCTTGCATCGCAGTGTAAGAAAAATTTTTGACTAAAGTCGGGATTTTGCAAAACCGGTGCAGTTGTCAAAAGTTTTTTCAAAGACTCCATGGCTTGTTGAGCCTCTTCAGTCCACTTGAAGGTCTTTTTAGATTTCAAGGTTTCAGTTATAGGGTAACTGATCTCTGCAAGTTATGTATAAACCTACGATACCATCCACAGACTCCTAAGAAACCTCGAACTTGCTTTAGGTTTTTGGGACTGGGCCAGTTTAAGATACACGATATTTTCGACGGATCGGTTGATATACCTCCGCTTCCAATAATATATCCTAAGTAATTAATTCGAGTTACGCAGAAATTGCTTTTGTCGATATTCAGAGTTAAATTTGCTTTCCTGAACTGTTCCGCAATGCGAACGAGGATGGCCAAATGCTCAGAAAAGTTTTCGGAGACTATACACATGTCGTCCAAATAACCAAAAACACAATTGCGTAAATCTGGTGGAATAAGAGAATCCATTAGCCTACACATTGTTGACGGGGCATTGCAAAGACCAAATGGCATAACCGTAAACTGGTATAGTGGTCTGCCAGGAACGGTAAAGGCAGTTAACGGTTTAGCTTCCTGTGTTAACGCGATTTGCCAATAAGCGTCCTTTAGGTCTAATTTGGATATTATATTCGCTTTTGGGAGTCGAGAAAAAATTCCTTCAATACTCTGTAAAGGATAAGCATCCTTTTTCGTGACACAGTTTAATCTGCGTGCGTCCAGACAGAGTCGAACTTTGTTGGGCTTCACAACCAATCTCATGGGTGAACTCCAGTCACTTTCTGCGGGTTCTATAACTCCTAAACTTAACATACGGTCTACTTCATCGAACATTAACTTTTCTACCGCGGGGCTTACGGGATAATATCGTTGTTTTACAGCTTTAGCTTCCCCAATATCTATATCATGTTGAATAAGCGACGTACGACCTAGACCTTGCTTTTGAAAATCCGGAAATAATTTTTTTTACTGCCTCAAGTTGGTTTAATTCCAATTCTGACAGAGGGTAATTTTCTGACTCGCTAGTAGATGTCTCAGTACTTAGGGAGCTAATAACTCCAGGTGCTAGCTTAAAAATTCTCCAAAAGTCTATGCCTAAAATAAGCCTTTGATTTATAGAAGGAATAATATAAATTTGCATATTCCTTTCCATATCTTTATAAGCCATTTTTATGTTTAGCATTCCTACGACATCGTGAGCTTTTCCATCAGCCGTTTTCACGTAAGATTTAATGTTTTTAAATTCTGGATACTGACTAAAATTTTCTTTAGCTAAGGTGGAACCTATACAGGAAATGTTGGCACCTGTATCTAGTAATCCGTGTTCTTCAAACTCCAATAATTTTACTTTTGCGTAACTTCGCATATCATCGTTATTGTGAATTATGGTAGCTACGACTAATTTTTTTCTTAATTTCACATTCCTATAGTAGTTTCGCATTCTACGTGTATTTCTTTTTGATATTCTTTTCTGTTCACCAAATATTCTTTTCTTTACATCTAGATAGTTTTTCAAACGCTCGTGATAAGCTAAGCAATGGTTCTTAAGAATTGTTGGCGGATGAATTTTTTCTATGCTTTCTGATCGACGAAGAATGTTTTTTATGTTGGTGTTTAATGGAACTATTGGTTCTGGAGCACCTTGTTGTTCTGCTGAGATGCTCCTTTCTGGCGGTTTTCCGACTTACGGAAACAATTTTGACATTGTGGTTTGTAGACATTTGGAAGACCACATCCGTAACAAAAGATGCGCCTTTCGCCAAGACAATTTTCCCATAAATGCCCTTCCTTATCACAATTCCAGCATCTGTTTCGAGATATTGGTTTTTGCATAGCAGCGATATCTCCGGTGCATTCGTCTACATTATTTTCTTCCTCACTCAGAGTTTCTTCTACTGTATAAACTTTATAAGAAGCTGGTTCTCTGCCCTTAGAGGGTATGACTCGAGATTTTCCTATTTCCCTAATAAAGTTTTCCCTTTTCTGAACTAACTTTCGAAGTTGTGCTATTGAAGATACATCTTCAAACAATAATCGATCTTTAATATCTGATAGTAAGTTTCCTTGCACTATCTCCACTTCTTCTCGTTCATCTAGATTCACAGTCATCCGATCCCTTAATTTACAAATAGCTTCGTAATAGGACTCAAAGGATTCGCCTACCTTTTGTTTTCGAGCACGAATTTGTTCTCGTATCTCGTTATTCGATCTACTTTCTTTATACTGGAACCGTATAGCTTTGCAAAAATCGTTCCAGTTATTCTCTGTTGTGGCTTTGTGGTATCGCCAGTACCAATCTTTGGCTTTTCCAACAAGCAAAGAATGAATGTTTTGATTTACTGCTTGAAAATTATTATTAAGATTCTGAGCAGTAAGAGTTTTAATTCGGTAAAGAAATTCTTCTACTGGTAATCCTAAAGCAGATCCATCGAAATGAATACCCCACTTTTGCATGATATCAGCAACCTTAGCTGCCGAAATAGTATGAGCAGTATTTTGAAACGATCGGTGATCCTCTTCATGACTATCCTGCCGAGAATTATGTTGTGACAATTGCTCTGCATTGACTTGACAATTTCCACTAGCTTGACCTCTATTCAGACTAGGTTGCTGAGGAAAGTCTTGATAAACTGGTGGATTAGGTGACTGTAATGCTCGTGCTACAGCTTGTTGTATCCACATCTCTAATTGGCCAAAGTCTAAACTATGACTCGTTGGATTCATATTTCTTTGTGTGTGTGAGCGGTTGTTGCCTTTTCTAGGTCTTCCCGGGGGGTTATTTCGAGCGCCACCTCTAGGAGGATGTTCGGCTCTATTAGTACTATGACTGGTATCTAATGGTGGTAAATTTTCGATGCTTAAGTTTGTCGGTGGATTGGAACTTGCTGCTTTTCCCCTATTCAAATCTCTGGTAACTGATCGAGTGACAACTCTTACCGGTTCTGGAGCTTGTGCTTTTGCATTTGGAGAACAATTTCCAATCACTACTTTTAAATCTTGCGTGTGCACTACAGCAAAACAAGATGGGCAATCAGCATGGGATAGTAATCGGTTTTCAATGCAAGACTTGTGGTAAATATGTTTACATAATGTTATTGAACAAGTTTGTGTGTCCGACATTACTTCACTGCAAACTAGACAAATATTATCCTCTTCATTAGGGGGTTGATTTCCAAAACTATGTTGTAAAACCATTTTAAATTGTATAAACTTTCTTAGACATTTTTGGGGCAAAACTAAATTAAGAAGGGTTTCCTATTTCTTCCAAACAATTCATTTGAAGACATCTGTATATAATGGGCTATTGATTTTAAAGTGAATTTGATGTTAATCGATTACCTGAAATTTGAAAAATGTATGTTAACGGATGCACATACCTTTGCTGATATGCTACATAATTCCAGTTAAATACGTCTTAACAATTTTCTTTGATGGAATTACATCGTACTAACAATCAATTTAATAAAGCCAGGTGATTTATTTGCAAGAGTAACACATAGGCCTTCGATCGTGCACCGATGTTAAGGTCGAAAAGATTCAAATGCCTAAATCTTCGAATTCCAAAAAACGTATCCGAACTGCGACTCTATCTTGTCCTCTCCACTAAATAAAAGCTTGCCTTATCAGAAATAAAAGAGCTGGATTCATTAATTATTGTTGCAGTTTATTATTTCTTTGGGTTAACTTGAAACGTTAAGACGAGTCGGTCAAATCCTCAAATAAAAACCCAAAATTACAACAACTCTTAATGGCGGGATTTGTAAACCAAAACATCACCAAATGGATGAGTGTTTTTTCGTCTACATGCCCCATATTTTGGGCGCCAAAAATTTGTAGCGTGTTGCATGGTCTGTGTTATACGACAACATATTGTTAGTTTTCGACTGATCAGCGGCGGCGGGACCCATAAAACGGTAGCTCATTCCGGGTGGGGTAGGTTCTTGCTGACGTCTAAACTTGACACTACGAACATTAAATTTAAGAGTCCCTCAACAAAACAATAAGCCTACTTATAGGCGAAAAAGGTGGAATCAAAATCAAATTTATTCTATGGATGTATGTGTAGGGTCTTCAACGAACTGTAAGGCGGTGGCGTTGATGGTGGATGCCAAATGTAGTCTTAACCCTCCCAACCATGTCTCTCCCTAACTGGGGAAACCCAAATGTTAATGTCCCTTCTTTTATTTAATTTATACCCCCATGTCTAAAATAAAACTTAGAAATTCATCGTTAATATCATACTATAAATGTTTGTTATATTCATTTTCATCATATTTTTTTTTTTTCTATTCATTTTTTTCTAAACATCCATTATGTAAATCTTCTTTATTTCTTTTATTTGTTAATTTCACGTTTTCTCTGATTTGCGCTCGCTTTATTAGTGATCGTATCCTCACGATTGTACATGGTCGATGACCATATATCGAGTGCTCGTGTTCTTATCGATATTTACATATAATAGTTCTTAGTGTTACCTTATCTACTTTATATCATATTTAAACTATTTACACTATTTACATTCGGCCGACCTGACTACAGATCGACCACGATCTTTACAAACAAAGGGCAACAGTTTCATTAACATTACTTATCCAAGGCTTAAGTCTAGCAGGTTCTAAAACACCTCTAAAGGGGATTTGCGTTAACTGGCAATCATCAATATCAACGACTTCGTATCTATCATTATCGAACACACGGCTTATCTTATAAGGCCCACGGTACTTGGGAGCAAACTTCTTATTAATTCCTGCAGTGGTATCGACATTTCTTAGGGCCACATAATCACCTACTTTATACTCTCGAGGAGCTCTATGCTTTCTATTATAAAAGTCTTCGTTTCTCTTTTGGGAATTCTGAATATTGACAGCTGCATGCTTACGGATTCTGACCAGATCTCTAGATTCATCATTGAACTTATTCTCCAAGTACTCAGAAAGCTCATCCACTATAGGTCCCTTTTGTACTATTCCAAACAATAAAACACTAGGCGCTACCTGGGTGCTACTATGTACTGCGTTATTAATTGCATATTCGACTTTATTCAGTAGCTTATACCAATCGGACTGACTTAAAGGTTCTGATAATTTCCCTAACATAGGCGTTAACACACGGTTCACACGCTCCACCTGGCCATTAGCCTGAGGTGCTCCAGTAGCTACTTTTATGTGCTCAATGTCTCGCTCTTGACAAAAGGTGGTGAACTCAAGTGACGTAAAACAAGTACCGCGATCCGATATAATTCTATGGGGTCGACTATAAAAATCAAAGTATTTACTCAACGCATCTCTCGCTTCTCTTGTACTAGTTATATTTACCGGAAAGAGTTTGACAAACTTGGTAAAAGCATCAATAACAACTAGTAGATGCTTTCTCTTTGAAATTATGCTCGGTAAGGGGCCCAAATGATCTATATGGAGTGTATGAAACGGAATGCTAGGTTTCGGAATACTATGCAAGGTTCTATCATGAATCGATCTCGGCACTGAGTGCAAAATGCACGAAAGGCAATTTCTAATAAAATGCTCCACTTTAGTTCTCATGTCTGGAAACCAATAGGTCCTTCTCAAATCCTTAACGCACTTATCTGCTGCCAAATGTCCTAGTTTTTCGTGAGATTTCCTAATAAGCTGTTCTTCCATACAGGCAGGCACATATAAACAACAAGACTCGTCGCCATTCCTTCTACATACTAGTCCATCCCTTAACTCAAAGTAACGCAAGTTTCCTCTCTCTAGTTTCTCTCTCAATCGAACTATGTTTTCATCTCTCATTTGCTCCGTTTGTAGAATCAGGTCTACGTCATCAGGTGTTGCTCCTACGACTCCAACTAAATGATTTTAGAAAAACATCCTCACGAGACTCCAATTTACCCTCTCCCCAGGCCATTTTACTACCGTTCATGTAATTCTTATCAGCCTTCTCTTCCTCTTCTTCCTCACTAAGCTCCTCTAACATAACACGTATTCTCTCTAATGGGTCTTTACATGAACTATCTACAGGTATGTCTCTACGGATCTCTAAAATGCTTTTAATAAAACTATCTTCACTGCCTTCATCTAGGTTGTCTCTACGGTTTTCTCGAAATTCATCTCTACGGTTTTCTAACAGTTCGTCTCTACAGTTCTCTAAAAGTTTGTCTCTACGGTTGCCTCTATGGTTCTCAAAAAGTTTATCTCTACGGTTCTGCTCAAGGTTTTCTAACAAGTCTTCATCATTGCCTAACTCACTATTCTTTAACAGCTTCACAACTTCTATTTGTCTGCTCAAGGCATCGACATGGGCCATATTCACACCGGGTCTATGCATAATTGAATAATCGTAATTCTCCAGCTCAAGGGACCATCTGGCAATCCTAGGATTAATAGCTTTTCTACTAAGTGTCTGCACTAACGAATTGCAGTCCGTAATTATTTTAAACGGCCTATGCTCAAGGTACACTCTAAAACGGCGCAACGCATTTATTATTGCGAGTGTTTCCAACTCAAAACTATGGTATCGGGATTCTGCTGCAGAGGTTTTACCTGAATAAAACGAAATAGGGTGCATTTTCCCATCATCTTGTCGCTGCAACAATATAGCACCAAACCCATGGGCACTGGCATCTGTATGGAGCTCAGTTTCTCTACCAGGACTGAAAATGGCTAAAACAGGTGGATTAGCTAAAGCATTCTTCAACTCGTTAAATGCACTTAATTGCTCATCATTTAGTGGAAAAGGACCCCCTTTCTTTAATAACTCTGTCAAGGGTTTAGCTATTCGCGCAAATGAAAGGACAAAACGTCTGAAATACGAAAAGAATCCTAAACACGAGTGAAGGGTGTGAACATTTTGTGGCACAGGAAAATTTCTCAAAGCTTCTAAATGAGATTCACTAGGTTTTATCCCAAACTTACTGATACTATACCCCAGGAACTCACATTCTTTCTTCAAAAATACACATTTCTTCTTATTTATCTCCAAATTATATTCACTAATACGATCCAAAAGTTTTCCTAATATCTCTAAGTGCTCATCTACTGACTTTGTCGCTATAACTATATCGTCCATATAAATAACTAGGTTCTTTTTCCTTATAAAGTCTGAAAACGTTTCTGAAATAAATCGTTGGAACACTGCAGGGCCATTCTTCAAACCAAAAGGCATCCTCAGATACTCATACTGTCCTTGAGGGGTAACAAATGCCGTATACGGTACGGATTTTTCTTCGACCTCTATTTGATGAAACCCGCTTTTGAAATCAATCACAGAAAAACAACATTTTCCTTCCAAATACTCCAAGCAATCTTCAATAAGGGGCAAAGGAAAATTATCTTTGACAATACGCTTATTTAAACCACGGTAGTCAACGCACATTCGAATTTCACCAGACTTTTTCTTCACAAGGACCAAAGGTGACGCATAAGGTGAGGCGCTCGGGCGTATTACGTTTTTCTTGAGCAGGTCATCAACGATCTCCGCAACTTTCTCTCTCTCAAAGTAAGACAGACGTCTCGGAGAACAGTAAAACGGAGTGGTATCAGTTAATCTAATGGACATCCGATATCTAGGTGCTGTGTTATAATCATATTGCTTACTAACATAATGGGATTGAATAACTTTTTCACACATCTTTGCCGATTCTAACCCAAACTCAGTTCCTATCTCAAAAGAATCATCTAACACTGGTTCGATAGCATTCAAAAATCCCTGCATATCGTTGTCAACATTCAAAATTTCTCCAAAACTTTCATTATCTAAACCTGAATTGTGATTATGACTTAAATTAGAAGGTATTTGAGTATTTTTGTTTAAGTTCTGCTTTGCTTTTATCTTCGCGGTGAAAAGGGAAGGGTCTTTGGATTTAGCAGCATTAAGTTTAACATTATCATGTTTTTTATGAACTAATTGAACCTTTATTATTTTAAGTGAATCTCGCCCTAACAGTACAGGGAATGGTAATATCTTATCGTCTATTATATTTAATAGAAGGGAGTATGTTTTCGCGTAAAACTTAACAGAGGCATTCAAAACGCCCCAAATGGATAGTCGCGGTCCTCCTAAACCAGCGTATCTCGATTTTGTTAAACTCAAAACAATATTCTTTGGAATTAATGACTTATGAATAAAGCTAACCGGACTGCCGGTATCGAATAAACTTACAACAGAAATATATTTTCCCTTTTCACCTCGCAATCCTCAAATTTTGATTTGTTCAACCGCTGTCAAGTCCTCGGATCCAGATTCCTCTTCAGCATCCATCAGTGCCGTCCTTGTTGACGCCTCTCGCTTAGGGCATTGCTGGTACTTGTGGTCCAGCCCAAAGCACTTGAAGCAGGCCCCATCCGGCCTCTTGGGTCGTCCGCAATCTCTAGCCAGGTGCCCCATTTGCCTGCAATTATAGCAGCGAATGGCTTCAGGAACAGGCGCACGTGCTTGGGGCTTCCCCAATTTAGTCTGCTCCTCCGGCTTCGAAGTCTGCTGCGCCGGCACTTTCTTCAGTTTGTCGTAGATCATAATTTTCTGACGCAGCTCGTTCAAAGAAGTGCAGTAAGCCATTGCAGACGCATTTCCAGACTTATCTCCCAAGCCTTCCACGACGAATCGGATGATATCCTCTGGCGCCAGATCCACCTGTCGTCCAATGCCGCACATTGCAAAAAAATATTGCAGGGCACTTTCTCCAGGTAATTTCTTCCTGGCTTCCAGCTGCTTGAACACATCAAATGCAGTGATCTTGAGGTCAAAAACGGCAATTAGTTCTGCTCGCAGCATCGGCCAATTTAGGGCTGCTGTTTCGTTCATGAATGCTCTTGCAGATCCGGTCAACAAACGTTTGGCGAAAATAAAACGTTTTTTCTCCGGCACGCCGTATATATCCATGATGTTGGAAAAATCGTCGATCCAACGCAATACAGGGTATCCATTATCCCCAGAAAACGGCCGAATTAGGGCGTCCAGATCACTGATATCGATGGTGGTTTCTTGAGTTTGGTTTTGGTTCAACGCTTTTTCTAGATCAGCCACCCGTTTACGCGCAGCGTACAGCTTCTCAATTTGCTGTAGGTGTTGTAGCTCTGCCTCTAAGTTCGCCGACACTCGTTCACGACTCTGCATGTTCACCGCCGCCACATCAATGCTTCTCAGAATTTCGTCATTCGCCGACACTCGCTCGCGGTTCTGCATGTTCACCGCCGCCACT
Source organism: Drosophila kikkawai (assembly GCF_030179895.1). Taxonomy (NCBI): domain Eukaryota; kingdom Metazoa; phylum Arthropoda; class Insecta; order Diptera; family Drosophilidae; genus Drosophila; species Drosophila kikkawai. The sequence goes on along the minus strand of NW_027222471.1, from coordinate 27,480 downwards.
AGGTCGCCATTTGTCGACGCACAATCGCCATCCCTTTCTTGCTCACGTTCACTTTCGTCTCCAACACAAGCGTCACCACCAGCTCTCGAAAATTCTTCGGCTCCACGCGGAGTTTCCTCCAAGTTTAACTCCTCCAAGTTCAGCTTCTCCAGTTCCAACTCCTCAAGTTTAGATTCCTCCAGCTTCTGCTTGTCCATTTCAGCTGACTTCTGCTTGTCCATTATAATTTTTGTCGCCGTGCGCAGTTGATGGATAGTGGCGTCTTCTTGGAAAAACACGTTCTCCTGCTCCAGAAAAGCTTTCAGCTCAATTCTCGTCTTCTTTATTATGTCACTATATTTCATAACCAAGGTGTTCTATTTTATACGGGCCTTTACCCCACACCTGATATGTAAAACTTCTTTATTTCTTTTATTTGTTAATTTCACGTTTTCTCTGATTTGCGCTCGCTTTATTAGTGATCGTATCCTCACGATTGTACATGGTCGATGACCATATATCGAGTGCTCGTGTTCTTATCGATATTTACATATAATAGTTCTTAGTGTTACCTTATCTACTTTATATCATATTTAAACTATTTACACTATTTACAATTATTACAATTCAAGCATTCTGTTTCTATTCATAGGATCTAATCATTTCCACGTTAATATGTCTTATTTAAGTTTTAAATTGTCAAATAATATGGTTATATCTACATGTTGGCTTTTAATTAATTATCATAAAAATTAAGAATTAAATTTTTAAATTTTCAACTAATATTTTTATCTCTACATGTTGGCTTTTAACTAATTAAAATAAAAATTAAGATCTAAGTTTTAAATTGTATGAATTAATTGTACATCTTTGTTGTTTCAGTGTATGTCGTTTATCTTCATTGTTTTTCTTTTTACTGTATTTGAACCTTTTTCTTTTATTCTCACAATCACATCAACAGGCCGTGTTTTATTTAATTCATAATTAATTTCAAACTATGCGAGAACAGTCAATCAAATATATTTGCTATCGGCCAAACCAATGTACACGAGCTTCCATTATCTCTCAACGAAACTGGATAATCAAAACAAAAGCTGCGATTACTTCTTCATTTACATTATTCTATATATTTTTTTTTTCACAACTTAAATGGTCACAGTTAAATTGATTTGGATTATCCCTTTGCACAAAATATTAGTTGTTTAATTTGCATGTTCATTGGTTTGCTCGATCACTTCCACTTTTTAATATGTTGCCAAATAAAAACTCACCCACTCTTGTTGCTTGATGAAGGCCTTCATGTTGCTCCAGAGGAGATGGTTAAAAAGCTGTGGGCTTAGAAGCTTTCAATTTATATGATTAGGGTTCTCCATAAGAGGTACACTTAGAGAAATGTTGATCGGCGTGTTGTGATGGCGGATTTAAATTAATTAATTTTAGTATTTCATAATTATTGTTATTTTTTTGTTTTTTTATAATTTAGTTTTAAATTTTAATCTGTTTTGCCTCATTATTATTATTTTTTTTTTATTATATTTAGGTAATTTAGGATTTTATTATTTTAAGGTGTTTGTTGGATCGTTGTAATTTTTTTTTTTTTTTTTTTTTTTTACAATCCCACGTGGCCAGTTTTTCTGCTACAATTTGCTTTGGTTGCTTTTCTCTCCTTGATCCCTAAAGGCTTTTCCTTTTCCGATGGCAAGAACGTTGTTGCGAGAAACTAAAGAAATTTTCCCATTTAAAAGAATATAAGCGACAGGTTATGGTAGGACTTACGTAAGTCGATTTTTCGGATCTGCCCAAAAACAAGGGTTTGCAACACAGGTTGGCAAAAAGAATTTGGCTACGGCCACGATCAGGAGAATTGTTGGTATTGGTTGATCCAGTGGCTATTAGAGGGGCAAAGGTTAGAATTTATATTTTCTAAAATTTGCACAAAATATTTACCGTACAGGTTTAATCAGCAGCCGAAAGGTGAAATAATGCTGACTGAATAGCGGAGCACTTTCCGTATCGCAAGATGCGATCAGATTTGAATGCCTGGACTTTGAACTTTAAAGTCCAATTTTTTTTGGCAGCGTGCAAAACTAAAAATTGAGATAAGAGCGATTTCAACTGCTCGTAGGCACGACTTAAAACGGAAAGACCAATTTCTGGGCTTACGAGCTTTTTATCAGTTCTCAAGCCGACGAAGGGGTGCATTCAGATTAATCACTTTTTTGTCATTCACAGGTAGTTGTCAAAAAAGGTGTATAGTGGGTCCTACTATGGCGGGATATGACGAGATTTTAAAAATCTAAGTCAAAATAAAAAAACTTTTCTTTCCCAACGTTCGTATAGGAAAGAAAACATTCTTGCAACTAAGGCGACCATTACAATTTGTAAACAAAAAGTTCACATCTCAGCTATAATGCATGTATCCACGGCAGAATTTATATTTAAATTAGTTCTTACAATGCTAATACATTTGCATACTCAATTGTAAATTTGTAAACAAAAAGTTCACAACTCCGCTAATAATGCATGTATCCACGGCAGAATTTGTACTTAAATTAGTTTTTAGAAGGCTAATAAATTTGCACACTCAATTGTAAATTTGTAAACAAAAAGTTCACAACTCCGCTAAAAATGTCTGTATCCACTTCAGAATATGTATTTATAATAGTTTTACACGGCTAATACATTTGCATACTCAATTGTAAATTTGAAAACAAAAAGTTCACAACTCCGCTAATAATGCCTGAATCCACTTCAGAATTTGTATTTATATTAGTTTTTACACGGCTAATACATTTGCATACTCAATTGCAAATTTGTAAACAAAAAGTTCACATCTCAGCTATAATGCATGTATCCACGGCAGAATTTATATTTAAATTAGTTCTTACAATGCTAATACATTTGCATACTCAATTGTAAATTTGTAAACAAAAAGTTCACAACTCCGCTAATAATGCATGTATCCACTGCAGAATTTGTACTTAAATTAGTTTTTAGAAGGCTAATACATTTGCACACTCAATTGTAAATTTGTAAACAAAAAGTTCACAACTCAGCTAATAATGCCTGAATCCACTTCAGAATTTATATTTAAATTAGTTTTTACACGTCTAATACATTTGCATACTCAATTGTAAATTTGTAAACAAAAATTCACAACTCAGATAATAATGCATATATCCACTTTAGAATTTATATTTAAATTAGTTCTTACAATGCTAATACATTTGCATACTCAATTGTAAATTTGTAAACAAAAAGTTCACAACTCAGCTAATAATGCATTCACTTCAGAATTTGTATTTATATTAGTTTTACACGGCTAATACATTTGCATACTCAATTGTAAATTTGAAAACAAAAAGTTCACAACTCAGCTAATAATGCCTGAATCCACTTCAGAATTTGTATTTATATTAGTTTTTACACGGCTAATACATTTGCATACTCAATTGCAAATTTGTAAACAAAAAGTTCACATCTCAGCTATAATGCATGTATCCACGGCAGAATTTATATTTAAATTAGTTCTTACAATGCTAATACATTTGCATACTCAATTGTAAATTTGAAAACAAAAAGTTCACAACTCAGCTAATAATGCCTGAATCCACTTCAGAATTTATATTTATATAAGTTTTTACACGTCTAATACATTTGCATACTCAATTGTAAATTTGTAAACAAAAAGTTCACAACTCAGATAATAATGCATATATCCACTTCAGAATTTGTATTTATATTAGTTTTTACATGGCTAATACATTTGCATACTCAATTGTAAATTTCTAAACAAAAAGTTCACAACTCAGCTAATAATGCATTCACTTCAGAATTTGTATTTATATTAGTTTTTACACGGCTAATACATTTGCATGCTCAATTGTAAAATTGTAAACAAAAAGTTCACAACTCAGATAATAGTGCATATATCCACTTCAGAATTTGTAATTATATTAGTTATGGCTAATATATTTGCATACTCAATTTGTGGCGTAATTTCGCCGTTAAAAGGGGAAAACATAAACAGGGTATCGTTGTTCTCGATCATACCTCCGAGTGTTAACCACATTCAGGCTTGTCGACCCTTAACCATCAGCTGAGCGGGACCCATTGATTCCTAGCTCTAGCGGGAGATGTGGGGGGGGGGGGTTTTGCTGCGGATAAGGATTGATACGTCAAAGGTTTTATTATAGAGTCCCTCCTGAATCTACACAATGAGACGATCCTCATTCGAAACCAACACACAAAACAATTGTCTCATAATTAGTAAAATATGAAACAAGGCAAGACTAAACTAAACCATACTTATTCGACAGGAAATTTAACAAGGATTCAGAATCTGCAATAAAATCAATTTTAATAATTTTTTTGTAGAAGTTATGAGCATTTAAAGTTTAACTTTGTTTCGTTTTTTGCATCATAAAAAAAAATGTGTAAATTGGTCGACTTTCAGGTAATATTACAAAAAAACCATAAAACAAATTGTTATGGTTTTTACTTTAAATGATAGATACATTCATAAACTATTAAAGAATCTAAAAAAAACGACACTTTGGTTTGGGCTTATACAGGTAAATCGCTACCTGCCAGGTGTCCATTTTTTTCACCTTTTTCTGCCTAAAGTAGTCTATATCTTCTGACGCCAATGAAAGCCACTGACTACACTATGACTACAAGTTCCGTGGATCTTTCCTGGATCAGAATTAACTTTCATCGGCTGCGTCGAGCTGCGTCTGCGGAAATGTAACGCAAAAAACCAAAACAACTCAGGGTAAAATATACCAAAATACCGACACAATTTCATACATTTCAAGAAATATACTAACTGAAGCGCGTGGCGGTTACACTTCGAATTACAAAAAAATTTTTTTTTTCAGTTTTCAAATTATTTTTATTTGAGCAAATACATAAAAATAAACATAAAAAATTAAATAAAAATGTTTGTTTAAAAATTGTTTTCATTGAAAAAAAATTGTTTTTTTCACTTTGATACCCCTTAAAAAGGCGTATTTGTGGGCGTGGTACTTTATGCAGTACATATATATATTTTACAACAATTACCTGTCCAATGCCGTTTCAATTATTCGATTACCTTATTTGGTTCAAAAGATATGATTTTTGCAACGCTAAATGAGAAAAGGCGCTACTGTGCGACGGCAGAATTTGTACTTATATTAGTTTTTACACGGCTTATACATTTGCATACTCAATTGTAAATTTGTAAACAAAAAGTTCACAACTCAGCTAATAATGCCTGAATCCACTTCAGAATTTATATTTAAATTAGTTTTTACACGTCTAATACATTTGCATACTCAATTGTAAATTTGTAAACAAAAATTCACAACTCAGATAATAATGCATATATCCACTTTAGAATTTATATTTAAATTAGTTCTTACAATGCTAATACATTTGCATACTCAACTGTAAATTTGTAAACAAAAAGTTCACAACTCAGATAATAATGCATATATCCACGGCAGAATTTGTACTTATATTAGTTTTTAGAAGGCTAATACATTTGCATACTCAATTGTAAATTTGTAAACAAAAAGTTCACAACTCCGCTAAAAATGTCTGTATCCACTTCAGAATATGTATTTATAATAGTTTTAGACGGCTAATACATTTGCATACTCAATTGTAAATTTGAAAACAAAAAGTTCACAACTCAGCTAATAATGCCTGAATCCACTTCAGAATTTGTATTTATATTAGTTTTTAAACGGCTAAGATATTTGCATACTCAATTGCAAATTTGTAAACAAAAAGTTCACATCTCAGCTATAATGCATGTATCTACGGCAGAATTTATATTTAAATTAGTTCTTACAATGCTAATACATTTGCATACTCAATTGTAAATTTGTAAACAAAAAGTTCACAACTCCGCTAATAATGCATGTATCCACGGCAGAATTTGTACTTAAATTAGTTTTTAGAAGGCTAATAAATTTGCACACTCAATTGTAAATTTGTAAACAAAAAGTTCACAACTCCGCTAAAAATGTCTGTATCCACTTCAGAATATGTATTTATAATAGTTTTACACGGCTAATACATTTGCATACTCAATTGTAAATTTGAAAACAAAAAGTTCACAACTCAGCTAATAATGCCTGAATCCACTTCAGAATTTGTATTTATATTAGTTTTTACACGGCTAATACATTTGCATACTCAATTGCAAATTTGTAAACAAAAAGTTCACATCTCAGCTATAATGCATGTATCCACGGCAGAATTTATATTTAAATTAGTTCTTACAATGCTAATACATTTGCATACTCAATTGTAAATTTGAAAACAAAAAGTTCACAACTCAGCTAATAATGCCTGAATCCACTTCAGAATTTATATTTATATTAGTTTTTACACGTCTAATAAATTTGCGTACTCAATTGTAAATTTGTAAACAAAAAGTTCACAACTCAGATAATAATGCATATATCCACTTCAGAATTTGTATTTATATTAGTTTTTACATGGCTAATACATTTGCATACTCAATTGTAAATTTCTAAACAAAAAGTTCACAACTCAGCTAATTATGCATTCACTTTAGAATTTGTATTTATATTAGTTTTTACACGGCTAATACATTTGCATGCTCAATTGTAAAATTGTAAACAAAAAGTTCACAACTCAGATAATAGTGCATATATCCACTTCAGAATTTGTAATTATATTTGTTATGGCTAATATATTTGCATACTCAATTTGTGGCGTAATTTCGCCGTTAAAAGGGGAAAACATAAACAGGGTATCGTTGTTCTCGATCATACCTCCGAGTGTTAACCACATTCAGGCTTGTCGACCCTTAACCATCAGCTGAGCGGGACCCATTGATTCCTAGTTCTAGGGGGGGGGGGGGGTTTTTTTGCTGCGGATAAGGATTGTTACGTCAAAGGTTTTATTATAGAGTCCCTCCTGAATCTACACAATGAGACGATCCTCATTCGAAACCAACACACAAAACAATTGTCTCATAATTAGTAAAATATGAAACAAGGCAAGACTAAACTAAACCATACTTATTCGACAGGAAATTTAACAAGGATTCAGAATCTGCAATAAAATCAATTTTAAGATTTTTTTTGTAGAAGTTATGAGCATTTAAAGTTTAACTTTGTTTCGTTTTTTGCATCATAAAAAAAAATGTGTAAATTGGTCGACTTTCAGGTAATATTACAAAAAAACCATAAAACCAATGGTTATGGTTTTTACTTTAAATGATAGATACATTCATAAACTATTAAAGAATCTAAAAAAAACGACACTTTGGTTTGGGCTTCTACAGGTAAATCGCTACCTGCCAGGTGTCCATTTTTTTCACCTTTTTCTGCCTAAAGTAGTCTATATCTTCTGACGCCAATGAAAGCCACTGACTACACTATGACTACAAGTTCCGTGGATCTTTCCTGGATCAGAATTAACTTTCATCGGCTGCGTCGAGCTGCGTCTGCAGAAATGCAACGCAAAAAACCAAAACAACTCAGGGTAAAATATACCAAAATACCGACACAATTTCATACATTTCAAGAAATATACTAACTGAAGCGCGTGGCGGTTACACTTCGAATTAAAAAAAAATTTTTTTTCAGTTTTCAAATTATTTTTATTTGAGCAAATACATAAAAATAAACATAAAAAATTAAATAAAAATTTTTGTTTAAAAATTGTTTTCATTGAAAAAAAAATTATTTTTTTAATTCGAAGTGTAACCGCCACGCGCTTCAGTTAGTATATTTCTTGAAATGTATGAAATTGTGTCGGTATTTTGGTATATTTTACCCTGAGTTGTTTTGGTTTTTTGCGTTGCATTTCTGCAGACGCAGCTCGACGCAGCCGATGAAAGTTAATTCAACCCTTTAAAAAGGCGTATTTGTGGGCGTGGTACTTTATGCAGTACATATATATATTTTACAACAATTACCTGTCCAATGCCGTTTCAATTATTCGATTACCTTATTTGGTTCAAAAGATATGATTTTTGCAACGCTAAATGAGAAAAGGCGCTACTGTGCGACGGCAGAATTTGTACTTATATTAGTTTTTAGAAGGCTAATACATTTGCATACTCAATTGTAAATTTGTAAACAAAAAGTTCACAACTCCGCTAAAATTGTCTGTATCCACTTCAGAATATGTATTTATAATAGTTTTACACGGCTAATACATTTGCATACTCAATTGTAAATTTGAAAACAAAAAGTTCACAACTCAGCTAATAATGCCTGAATCCACTTCAGAATTTGTATTTATATAAGTTTTTACACGGCTAATACATTTGCATACTCAATTGCAAATTTGTAAACAAAAAGTTCACATCTCAGCTATAATGCATGTATCCACGGCAGAATTTATATTTAAATTAGTTCTTACAATGCTATTACATTTGCATACTCAATTGTAAATTTGTAAACAAAAAGTTCACAACTCAGATAATAATGCATATATCCACTTCAGAATTTGTATTTATATTAGTTTTTACATGGCTAATACATTTGCATACTCAATTGTAAATTTCTAAACAAAAAGTTCACAACTCAGCTAATAATGCATTCACTTCAGAATTTGTATTTATATTAGTTTTTACAAGGCTAATACATTTGCATGCTCAATTGTAAAATTGTAAACAAAAAGTTCACAACTCAGATAATAGTGCATATATCCACTTCAGAATTTGTAATTATATCAGTTTTTACATGGCTAATATATTTGCATACTCAATTTGTGGCGTAATTTCGCCGTTAAAAGGGGAAAACATAAACAGGGTATCGTTGTTCTCGATCATACCTCCGAGTGTTAACCACATTCAGGCTTGTCGACCCTTAACCATCAGCTGAGCGGGACCCATTGATTCCTAGCTCTAGCGAGAGTTGTGGGGGGTTTTTTGCTGCGGATAAGGATTGTTACGTCAAAGGTTTTATTATAGAGTCCCTCCTGAATCTACACAATGAGACGATCCTCATTCGAAACCAACACACAAAACAATTGTCTCATAATTAGTAAAATATGAAACAAGGCAAAACTAAACTGCGAGAAAAAAATTGAGAAACGAGAAAGCACGAATTAGTGTTTGAGCCTGCAGGGGTGGCCTTAGGTGTTGTTCGCCACACCCTATATCTTTACCCTCCCAACCATGGTCCTTCTTGTAATCGTTAGCGAAAGACCCCAAAAGTATTTACGTATACATCAGTTTGTTAGTCTCCCATGCCATAAGTAAGAAAACTTAAAAATTCATCATCATTATAATAATTTTCAATAATAAACAAAATCCTAAGATAATTATGTTTTCTGCGTACATTTCAAGGCCTAATTTATTTATTTATTAATGTATATACCCTATCCTTACATAGCCTATTTTATTTACTTATGTTAATATAATTATTTATTTAATCATTTAATATATTTTTTTTTCAGTGTCATTATAATTCTATTTTGTTTAGTGTAAATCAGTGATAATGGTAATGTGGTGCCTAATTATGATGCTAGAAAATATTCTGAAAATATAACTATACCCATTTAATTGTTTTTATTTTTGTTGTTTTTTTTTTTCGTTTGTTTTGGGTCTACATAATTTCATTTATTTATTATTATTCTATTTTTGTTTCGCTTCAACAACCTACATCGCACAATTACAATAAAACAGTTTCTATTGCTGAAAACAAGAAAATATGTATATGTAAAGGAAATAAAATAATTCGGTTGAAATTCTCTCAGTGTAGCGCATGTTTTGGCTTTACATTTAAATGCTTTAAATTTACGATGATAACATGAATCAGAATCAAAAGAGGAATTGGCAAAATAACAAAAATCAATCGATGCTGATAAGCATTAATGCCGGTAATCAGCCTTTACACTGGGCGACATAAGTTGTTTTCTGTGTCCACTCACCCACTTTGTTGTTCTCGAAGAAGGCCTTCTTGTCGATGAGGTTTTGGGTGTGTATTAGGGGAAAATTAAAAATTAAAAATATAGCCGCATGATCTTAATTTGTTTGTTTGTTTTGTTTTTTTTTTTTTGATTAATATTTAAAATATGTAAAAGTTATTTAAATTTTTTTTTTTTTCAGTTACCTTTTTCATATTTGATATTAATTATACTACATATTATTTATTTTATTTTCTTGTGTTTTATTTTTATACCCTTGCAGGGTATTATAATTTCAGTCAGAAGTTTGCAACGCAGTGAAGGAGACGTTTCCGACCCTATAAAGTATATATATTCTTGATCAGCATCAACAGCCGAGTCGATCTAGCCATGTCCGTCTGTCCGTCTGTCCGTCTGTCCGTCTGTCCGTCTGTCTGTCTGTCTGTTTCTACGCAAACTAGTCCCTCAGTTTTTAAGCTATCTGAATGAAACTTTGCATATAGTCTTCTATATACTCTCACTGCTATATATGTCGGAACGCTGGCTAGCTGCCATACAAATGTACGATACATTTCTAGAAAAAAATTTATAACTTTGCTGTTTTTCAAAAATTTTGCTCCATTTTTTAGATATGGCCATTTTATATTATTTCTGAATTTTGGTAAAAAATTTATGCAAATCGGCCGACTACATCATATAGCTGCCATAGGAACGATCGAGAAATAAATAGGAAAAAAATTATAGCTTCGTTGTTTTTCAGCGTATGTTTATCTACTCTGAGATATAAGCTTTTTTTATTATTCTAGAATTTTGGTATAAATTTCATAAAAATCCGACAACTATATCATACAGCTGCCATATAAACGATCTGTAAATGTAGAGAAAATGTAAAGCTGGGAATGTAAAACTGTAACTGTCAAACTGTAAACATAATAAGTATAGGTAAAATGTAATGAAACTCTGTTTTTGTAAGTGTTTTCAGCATTTAAATCTATAATATAAACATAAAAACCAATCTGCAAGGGTATACAAACTTCGGCGTGCCGAAGTTAGCTTCCTTTCTTGTTTTGTTTAGTTTTAATTGTTTATATTCTTACTGGCAACGAAACTTTGTATTGCAGTGTACGATTTTAGTTGGATTTGCTAAGCTCACGCTCTTGTTGTTTTTTTTTCCTATCATATTGACTGCTCATATGCATCACCATCACTACCACTGTCATTGTTTTTACACCGTTTACATGCCTATTTTAAATTTTTATTTCTTATCCAATTTGAGGCACTTCAATACTAATTCATTTCATCATTTGGCAATAATGACGATGTTTCGAGAGGGTTTTACTCTATTGGTATTTAATAAAAAAATAAGATTTATATATATGTATTTACACTATTCTGCATGTTTTTTTTTTTCATTTTGCGGTCGGGTTTTGTAGATTTTACATTTTTACTAGTCGTGTATTTTATGAGTCGTTTTAACCTATTTCCTCGTCTTCGTTAACTTTTAATTTGTCACTAGATTTTAAGGATTTTTAATTTAAAATTTTTTTTTTAAATCTGCACTGTGTTTACACGTTTATTTTTGGGTCACTTTTTGTGGGTTTTTTCTCTGCTCCAAGCTGCTGCGAACTCCAAATAAATTTTCCCCAGCAGAGATAGCTGCTCCAGCCGCCTTTTTTGGCCAGAGCGGAATAGCGTAACCAATCTGCTCTGCTGCCTCGTTTAGCTACAGGAATTAAAATAATTAATGTTGTGCAAACAAGCCCAGGAATATTTTTGGAAATATTTACCCAGTGCTTCCTTTTCTTGTATTTCTTTCTGCTTAATCGACCTAGCGATTTCTCGCCGTGTAGTCGAAGAAAATAAGCGTGACCTACACGTGCAAAGAAAATATTATTATATGTCGATCGGCTTGGACATTTTTTTTATAAAAAATATTTACCTTGCCGACACGGCAATCTTTGGCAGCCGGTAGATTGGCGTTTGATGATGGCCTTTTTCAACCGATGCCGAAATAGCAGTGGGATTAGGGTCCGGAGCACATGTGCATTTGCTCTCTTGTATATTTTCCCTGCTGGGTTCGGGACCAACTTCTCAGCTTGACGACTCCAATAGAAAAGATCGAAGCCAGAAGCTGGAGACCCGAAGAACCCTTCACCGATTTGCACTTTGGTATTCACCAGCTGGTGGTTTCAACTGTCATTTTTAAGACGTTGCCAGATAAGGGGGCGATACTAATTATCGCTACTATTTTTAGGCGCGTATCATTTTAATTTCAAAAAAAAATACTAAAAAGTTTTTATATGGGTCCATTACAATCTGTAAATTTGTACACAAAAAATTCACAACTCAGCTAATCCATCCACGTATCCACGGCAGAATATGTACTTACATTAGTTTTTACACGGCTTATACATTTACATACTCAATTGTAAATTTGTAAACAAAAAGTTCACAACTCCGCTAATAATGTCTGTATCCACTTCAGAATTTGTATTTGAAATAGTTTTACACGGCTAATACATTTGCATACTTAATTGTAAATTTGAAAACAAAAAGTTCACAACTCAGCTAATAATGCCTGAATCCACTTCAGAATTTGTATTTATATTAGTTTTTACACGGTTAATACATTTGCATACTCAATTGTAAATTTGTAAACAAAAAGTTCACATCTCAGCTATAATGCATGTATCCACGGCAGAATTTATTTTTAAATTAGTTCTTACAATGCTAATACATTTGCATACTCAATTGTAAATTTGTAAACAAAAAGTTCACAACTCAGCTAATAATGCATGTATCGACGGCAGAATTTGTACTTATATTAGTTTTTACACGGCTTATACATTTGCATAATCAATTGTACATTTGTAAACAAAAACTTCACAACTCAGCTAATAATGCCTGAATCCACTTCAGAATTTATATTTATATTAGTTTTTACACGTCTAATACATATGCATACTCAATTGTAAATTTGTAAACAAAAAGTTCACATCTCAGCTAATAATGCATGTATACACGGCAGAATTTATATTTAAATTAGCTCTTACAATGCTAATACATTTGCATACTCAATTGTAAATTTGTAAACAAAAAGTTCACATCTCAGCTAATAATGCATGTATACACGGCAGAATTTGTACTTATATTAGTTTTTACACGTCTAATACATTTGCATACCCAATTGTAAATTTGTAAACAAAAAGTTCACATCTCAGCTAATAATGCATGTATACACGGCAGAATTTATATTTAAATTGGTTCTTACAATGCTAATACATTTGCATACTCAATTGTAAATTTGTAAACAGAAAGTTCACATCTCAGCTAATAATGCATGTATACACGGCAGAATTTGTACTTATATTAGTTTTTACACGTCTAATACATTTGCATACTCAATTGTAAATTTGTAAACAAAAAGTTCACAAATCAGATAATAATGCATATATCCACTTTAGAATTTATATTTATATTAGTTTTTACATTTGCATACTCAATTGTAAATTTGTAAACAAAAAGTGCACAACTCAGATAATAATGCATATATCCACTTTAGAATTTATATTTAAATTAGTTCTTACAATGCTAATACATTTGCATACTCAATTGTAAATTTGTAAACAAAAAGTTCACAACTCCGCTAATAATGCATGTATCCACGGCAGAATTTGTACTTATATTAGTTTTTAGAAGGCTAATACATTTGCATACTCAATTGTAAATTTGTAAACAAAAAGTTCACAACTCAGCTAATAATGCCTGAATCCACTTCAGAATTTATATTTATATTAATTTTTACACGTCTAATACATTTGCATACTCAGCTAATAATGTCTGTATCCACTTCAGAATTTGTATTTATAATAGTTTTTATACGGCTAATACATTTGCATACTCAATTGTAAATTTGAAAACAAAAAGTTCACAACTCAGATAATAATGCATATATCCACTTTAGAATTTATATTTAAATTATTTCTTACAATGCTAATACATTTGCATACTCAATTGTAAATTTGTAAACAAAAAGTTCACAACTCCGCTAATAATGCATGTATCCACGGCAGAATTTGTACTTATATTAGTTTTTAGAAGGCTAATACATTTGCTTACTCAATTCTAAATTTGTAAACAAAAAGTTCACAACTCCGCTAATAATGCATGTATCCACGGCAGAATTTGTACTTATATTAGTTTTTAGAAGGCTAATACATTTGCATACTTAATTGTAAATTTGAAAACAAAAAGTTCACAACTCTGCTATTATTGCATGTATCCACTTCAGAATTTGTATTTATAATAGTTTTTACACGGCTAATACATTTGCATACTCAATTGTAAATTTGTAAACAAAAAGTTCGCATCTCAGCTATAATGCATGTATACACGGCAGAATTTATATTTAAATTAGTTCTTACAATGCTAATACATTTGCATACTCAATTGTAAATTTGTAAACAAAAAGTTCACAACTCAGCTAATAATGTCTGTATCCACTTCAGAATTTGTATTTATAATAGTTTTTACACGGCTAAAACATTTGCATACTCAATTGTAAATTTGAAAACAAAAAATTCACAACTCAGATAATAATGCATATATCCACTTTAGAATTTATATTTAAATTATTTCTTACAATGCTAATACATTTACATACTCAATTGTAAATTTGTAAACAAAAAGTTCACAACTCAGCTTTAAAGGCATGTATCCACTTCAGAATTTGTATTTATAATAGTTTTTACACGGCTAATACATTTGCATACTCAATTGTAAATTTGTAAACAAAAAGTTCACAACTCCGCTAATAATGCATGTATCCACGGCAGAATTTGTACTTATATTAGTTTTTAGAAGGCTAATACATTTGCATACTCAATTCTAAATTTGTAAACAAAAAGTTCACAACTCCGCTAATAATGCATGTATCCACGGCAGAATTTGTACTTATATTAGTTTTTAGAAGGCTAATACATTTGCATACTTAATTATAAATTTGAAAACAAAAAGTTCACAACTCTGCTATTATTGCATGTATCCACTTCAGAATTTGTATTTATAATAGTTTTTACACGGCTAATACATTTGCATACTCAATTGTAAATTTGTAAACAAAAAGTTCACATCTCAGCTATAATGCATGTATCCACGGCAGAATTTATATTTAAATTAGTTCTTACAATGCTAATACATTTGCATACTCAATTGTAAATTTGTAAACAAAAAGTTCACAACTCAGCTAATAATGTCTGTATCCACTTCAGAATTTGTATTTATAATAGTTTTTACACGGCTAAAACATTTGCATACTCAATTGTAAATTTGAAAACAAAAAATTCACAACTCAGATAATAATGCATATATCCACTTTAGAATTTATATTTAAATTATTTCTTACAATGCTAATACATTTACATACTCAATTGTAAATTTGTAAACAAAAAGTTCACAACTCATCTTTAAAGGCATGTATCCACTTCAGAATTTGTATTTATAATAGTTTTTACACGGCTAATACATTTGCATACTCAATTGTAAATTTGTAAACAAAAAGTTCACAACTCCGCTAATAATGCATGTATCCACGGCAGAATTTGTACTTATATTAGTTTTTAGAAGGCTAATACATTTGCATACTCAATTGTAAATTTGTAAACAAAAAGTTCACAACTCAGCTAATAATGCCTGAATCCACTTCAGAATTTATATTTATATTAGTTTTTACACGTCTAATACATTTGCATACTCAGCTAATAATGCCTGAATCTACTTCAGAATTTTTATTTATATTAGTTTTTACACGGCTAATACATTTGCATACTCAATTGTAAATTTGTAAACAAAAAGTTCACAACTCAGCTAATAATGCTTGTATCCACGGCAGAATTTGTACTTATATTAGTTTTTAAAAGGCTAATACATTTGCATACTCAATTGTAAATTTGTAAACAAAAAGTTCACAACTCAGCTAATAATGCCTGAACCCACTTCAGAATTTATATTTATATTAGTTTTTACACGTCTAATACATTTGCATACTCAGCTAATAATGTCTGTATCCGCTTCAGAATTTGTATTTATAATAGTTTTTACACGGCTAATACATTTGCATACTCAATTGTAAATTTGTAAACAAAAAGTTCACAACTCCGCTAATAATGCATGTATCCACGGCAGAATTTGTACTTATATTAGTTTTTAGAAGGCTAATACATTTGCATACTCAATTGTAAATGTGTAAACAAAAAGTTCACAACTCAGCTAATAATGCCTGAATCCACTTCAGAATTTATATTTATATTAGTTTTACACGTCTAATACATTTGCATACTCAATTGTAAATTTGTAAACAAAAAGTTCACAACTCCGCTAAAATGCATGTATCCACGGCAGAATTTGTACTTATATTAGTTTTTAGAAGGCTAATACATTTGCATACTCAATTGTAAATTTGTAAACAAAAAGTTCACAACTCAGCTAATAATGCCTGAATCCACTTCAGAATTTATATTTATATTAGTTTTTACACGTCTAATACATTTGCATACTCAGCTAATAATGCCTGAATCTACTTCAGAATTTTTATTTATATTAGTTTTTACACGGCTAATACATTTGCATACTCAATTGTAAATTTGTAAACAAAAAGTTCACAACTCAGCTAATAATGCTTGTATCCACGGCAGAATTTGTACTTATATTAGTTTTTAAAAGGCTAATACATTTGCATACTCAATTGTAAATTTGTAAACAAAAAGTTCACAACTCAGCTAATAATGCCTGAATCCACTTCAGAATTTATATTTATATTAGTTTTTACACGTCTAATACATTTGCATACTCAGCTAATAATGCCTGAATCCACTTCAGAATTTTTATTTATATTAGTTTTTACACGGCTAATACATTTGCATACTCAATTGTAAATTTGTAAACAAAAAGTTCACATCTCAGCTAATAATGCATGTATCCACGGCAGAATTTATATTTAAATTAGTTCTTACAATGCTAATACATTTGCATACTCAATTGTAAATTTGTAGACAAAAAGTTCACAACTCAGCTAATAATGCTTGTATCCACGGCAGAATTTGTACTTATATTAGTTTTTAAAAGGCTAATACATTTGCATACTCAATTATAAATTTGTTAACAAAAAGTTCACAACTCAGCTAATAATGCCTGACCCACTTCAGAATTTATATTTATATTAGTTTTTACACGTCTAATACATTTGCATACTCAGCTAATAATGTCTGTTTCCACTTCAGAATTTGTATTTATAATAGTTTTTACACGGCTAATACATTTGCATACTCAATTGTAAATTTGTAAACAAAAAGTTCACAACTCCGCTAATAATGCATGTATCCACGGCAGAATTTGTACTTATATTAGTTTTTAGAAGGCTAATACATTTGCATACTCAATTGTAAATGTGTAAACAAAAAGTTCACAACTCAGCTAATAATGCCTGAATCCACGGCAGAATTTGTACTTATATTAGTTTTTACACGGCTTATACATTTGCATACTCAATTGTAAATTGTAAACAAAAAGTTCATAGCTCAGCTAATAATGTCCGTATCCACTTTAGAATGTGTATTTATAATAGTTTTGTGACGAAGTCATAAAACCCTATATATAAATAGTGTATACAAATAAGATAATTTACCCTAGAATTTAGTATATTTTGTAAGTTAGGATTAGGCACATACACGCACACACCACACACACACACCACACACACACACCACACACACACCACACACACACCACACACACACCACACACACACCACACACACACAGACACTCAGGAAGGGGAGAGTGATACGTACAAGTTGTGTTTTCTACGCGCTCCGCTAGTCTATCCTTTAAAGACTGTTAAAAAGTGCCAGACATCCTGGAAAAAGTGTGCAAGTGTAGTGCGAGACTCCTAGGGTCATAGCTACGTACCCGGATCGTGCCTGGATTTCGGCTTCCACTGGGCTCCAGACGCCCAAAAGTCCCGGCATCCAGATCGGCGCAGGAACCTGGAGGTAAGGGGAGGGGGAATCTCTCACTTCTCTTCCCAGCAAAACGCCTTCCACTTTCACTACTCTTTCGCGGTTTCCACTTTCCACGAGCCTTTTTCCCCGCGTTTTCTTTTGCCACACACACACAGCTGATCGCAGCTGATCGTAGTGTTGCGCAACGCCAACGCAGGAGCTTCTACAGCCGCGCTTAACAGCACGACACATTTAGTGTTGGAAAGCGCTCGCGGCCAAGCTTCCAGCCCTACCTCAAGTAGTGTTGGAAAACGAGATCAGCCCGCGCAAATTCGAAAATTTAAATTAAAAGTTAAGCCAAGTGCTGGCCTTTTAATTTAACCCGCAACTTGCACGAGCAGCTGGAAGGCCAATCTACACGGTCCCAGTTTCCGCACCTGGCCCCATTTGGGAAAAAAAGGCAGAAGGCCGCGGATCTGGCCATCATCCAACCCCTCCGCTGCGGCGGCCTCAAAAGGGGCTCTGGGGACCGAGAAGGAGCGGTATAACTCCCATCAAGCATCCGCTGGGGGAAATCCCTGTGCACCGAGGGATCCCAAAAAAGGAGCAGGTGCGATGAGCAAGGCTAAGCCAACAGGCCGGGACGATGAGACCCAGGCCCTAGCGATAGCGAGAGCCGAGGAGGAGCTCCTGCTAAGCTTCCAAAGGTCGAAGCAAAAGGTGCACCACTCGCCACCCGCGGGCAGCAACGAGACGCACCCGATGTCAGCGCCGCCGAAAATGCATGCGCCGATATTCACCTTCGACGAAGAAGAGGAAGAGGTGGCCACTCCCAAGAGATGCCGGGATGCAGCGAGTCCAGATGGAAAGCAAACGGGGGCCAACAAGAAGCAAAGGGTCGAAGCAAACACGGCCGTTCTAGTGGAGAGACTGGGCGCAATGCTGGACGAAATGGTGACCAAGTTCACCGACACGAAAGGCAACAACAAGAAGGTGGTCCGCCACGTTACGCAGGGGACGATCGACGCGATGATCGCTATGAAGAAGCTGCAGCTTGACATCAGCGCGTCATTGGCCGGCGGCCACACCAAGGGCTCCACGGCTTGCGCAAGCCAGCAGACCACCCCCACGCTGTCTGGCACGGCCCCTAGTGCTACACCCGCGAGCAGCCGTGTAACTACGGCATGGCAGCAGGTCAAGCACAAGCCAAAGCCCAAAGCACCCCACGCAATGGCGGAGAGCAGAGCCCAAAAAGAGGAGCAGGCCCCTCGCACCATGAAGCCCAGGAAGCAGCGCTCCGATGCCATCCTGATTAAGTGCAGTGAAGGATCCTATGCAGACATGCTGAGGATTGTTAAGACGGAGCCCTCACTCCAAGGACTCAAGGAAGGCGTGCAAGGCCTGCGAAGGACTGCCAATGGCGGACTCCTTGTACGGATGCAGAAGTCCCTCGACCCATCCACACAGCAGCTGCAAGCGGCCCTCAAAACGGCCATCTCCGACAAGGCGGAGGTGACCGTCATGCAGGAGACGGTCCAGGTGGAGATCCGTGATCTTGATGACTTGACCAGCGGGGAGGAGGTCACAATGGCACTATTTGCGGGAGAGGACTGCGACATCCCAAGCGACACTGCGCCCAGAATGCGGAAAGCGTTTGGAGGAACGCAAATTGCGACGGTAAGCCTGAGACCCGAGCACGCGCGGAGACTGCTCGAGAAGGGCAAGATCCGAATTGGATGGGTAGTATGCCGCATCCGGGAGAAATTGGAGCCGAGGCGCTGCTATAAATGCATGGGCTTCGGTCACACCTCGGCAAGATGCCGCGCTTCTGAAGCTACGGCCAAAGCCACACAGGAAGCATGTTTTAAATGTGGAGGCACCGGCCACAAGCACTATACGTGCCAGGGCAAGCCCAGATGCATTCTATGCACGCGAGGTGGCAAGACTGCGAGAGACGCAGAGCACGCGACCCTGAGCAGGATCTGCCCCGAGTACGTGAAGGCGGCCAAAAACAATATCAATGGTTAGGGTTCTTCAACTCAACCTTAACCACTGTAGATCAGCCCAAGATCTACTGACCCAGACGGTCAGCGAGCAGAACATCGACGTCGCTATACTGAGCGAGCCCTACCGGCCAAAACCAGAAGGAGTCTGGCAACAAAGCACCAATGGCGGCGCAGCCATTTGGAGCTGCGGGCAGCCCCCGTGCCACCTAGCGCAGAGGGCGACGAGGCCTGGCTATGCCAGGGCTAAGTTTCAAGGGACAACCATATACAGTTGCTACCTAGCCCCGAGCTTGCATACAGACGAGTTCAGGGAGATAGTGCAAGAGATCGCCCAAGATGCTCGCGGACGATCACCGGTGATAATCGCTGGAGACTTTAATGCATGGTCCACAGCCTGGGGGAGTACGAGAACGACCCAGCGCGGAACTATCATCCTTGACGCCTTTTCCACCCTGGATGTCTGCCTACTAAATGATGGAAGAAGATGCACATTTAGCAAGTCAGGTCGTGAGTCATACATTGACCTGACCTTCGCCAGTCCAGAGCTCACCAGGAACAGCTACTGGGAAGTCACCCACCTGCTCACCTATAGCGATCACGCGGCAATCGTCTTCCAAACGAGACAAAATCAGCTTCACCAAACCAGCCGGGAAACTGCCTACAGGGTACACACCCTAAACTCCGAGGTGCTCCTAAGCTGCATGGATGCCAACACCATTACAGGCGAGGCAAACACCTGCGCGGATGTCATATCCGCCAGGATCAAGGCAGCCTGCGACGCGGCAATGGAGAAATCCACCAAGGGAGGCGGAAGGCGACCAGTCCCCTGGTGGAACCAGGAAATAGCTTCAGCCAGAAGCAAATGTCTCGCTGCAAGGCGGAAATGCCAAAGAAGCCGAGGACGCACCACGCAGGAGCTGTACGAGTCACGGTACAGGGAAATGAAAAAGGCCCTCAAGGTGGCGATCAGGACCAGCAAGCACAAGTGTTTCCAGGAGCTTTGCGATGCGGCTGACAAAGAACCGTTTGGCTCAGCCTACAAAATGGTTACGGGTAAGCTAACCAGGCAGCCGACTCCAACCTCCCAGCAGCATCTGGGAACAATAGTTGACACGCTGTTCCCGCCACAGCCGCCACTAAGACTACCCAGCGTGGCTGCGGGCGAACCGATCCCCACCTGCGAAGAGGAAGTCCTTAGCGCGCTGACAAGCTGCCAAGCATCTAAGGCCCCCGGACCAGATGGCATTCCCAATGCAGCTCTGCATGCCATAGTGAAGGCTTACCCGAAGCTATTTGTGCAGCTGTATAACACATGCATTGCTGAGAAAACCTTCCCAAGAGCTTGGAAGCAGCAGAGACTCGTGCTCATCCCGAAGCCTGGCAAGCTGAACGACGACCCGTCCTCATTTCGGCCCCTATGCATGCTGAATACGATTGGCAAAATATTCGAGCGCATCATAGGCAACAAACTAGAGAGGGAAATCGAGGAGCGCGGTGCCCTATCAACCCATCAGCACGGTTTCCGCAAGAAGCGAAGCACCATTGATGCGATCCGCGAGGTAACACAGCTTGCGGAAAAGGCCATTGAAGGCGAAAGATGGCAAGGAGGCTCCAAGAAGTACTGCCTCGTATGCACCTTGGACGTCAAAAACGCGTTCAACTCTGCAAATTGGAGTCTAATCCTCCAAGCACTCCAGCGTGGCGGCATATCTGGCTACATTATCCAGCTGATTGCCGATTACTTCAAGGACCGCGTCCTGCTATACAGCTCCGACGCCGGAAAACAGATACATCACGTGACAGGAGGCGTACCCCAAGGCTCAGTCCTCGGGCCACTTCTGTGGAACGTCATGTATGACGACATACTGAGGCTGCCACTACCCGAAGGTTGCTCTGTAATTGGCTTTGCAGACGATATCGCGCTTGTCACGGTGGAGAAACACCTATCAGACGTCTCTACTAAATGTAGCCATGCGATAGACATTCTGATGTCGTGGCTAGCAGACAACGGTCTCTCCCTTGCCGAGCAGAAAACGGAGGCCGTACTTATCAGTAGCCGAAAGATTGTCGAGAAGGTGAACTTCCGGGTCGGCTCGACCACCATCGAGTCAAGCCCGACGGTTAAATACCTTGGGGTCCTGATCGACCACAGGCTCAACTACAAGTGTCACTTGGAGTACGCAGCGGCCAAGGCGTCCAAGGCCACTGCCGCCATCTCGAGGATGATGGCCAACACGCGCGGTCCTAGGCAGCACAGTAGACGGCTGATATCAACAGTCGTGACGTCAACCCTACTCTACGCCGCACCGATATGGTCGGAGGCCATGCTGGTTGCGAGCTACAGCCGCCAATGCAGGACGGTGTATCGACGCTGCGCGCTGCGCATCTCCAGCTGCTTCTGCACGGTCTCTGAAGAAGCTGCGCTGGTGGTAGCCGGATCGATCCCTATCGACCTGCTGGCAGCGGAACGCAGGACCGGTAACTCGGGCAGCAGAACCCAGAGGAGCACCACTGTCGCAAGGTGGCAGGCGAGGTGGGATAACGCGAGCACTGGACGCTGGACACATCGGCTCATCCCCGATCTGGATCAGTGGATACACAGACGTCACGGGCAAGTAGACTTCTACACAACGCAGCTGATCACGGGCCACGGATGCTTCAAGGCCTATCTTCACAGATTCAAGCACGAGGCCGACCCATCCTGCGACTATTGCGGCGGTGCATCCGTTGCGGATGCAGAACACGCCTTCTTCGAGTGTCCGCTTTTCCGCGCGGAAGGAGAGGCAGCAGAGGCAACAACCAACCGTCGCCTTACACCCGAGACCATAATTGGGTGTATGCTGGAGACCCCATCCAACTGGGATGCGGTTACGGACATGGCAGCAACCGTCATGAGGGAGCTAAGGCGCCGGGAGCAGACCCGACGCACTGAGGGCCTTAGATGAGCGGCAACCTGACCGCCAGCCACCCCGCGAAGTATAGCTTCGCGGCAGTCCCGCGGGAGTGGACTCCTTCTTCAAAACTTCCACTATCCAAATTTTTTGTAAAAATACTTCCTGTTCATCTTTAAATAAAAAAAAAAAAAAAAAAAAAAAAAAAAAAAAACACCACACACACACTCACACACACAACTGTACGACACAGAGTTTGTTTACTCACAGTGATTAGACGTGTTTTTCCGAGCTCCAAAAGAAAAATATTGTAGACAGCTCGAAAGACCTTAAAAGGTGACATTACTATTTGTGAGACAACTGGGGAAAGGTACGTACCAGAATCGACCCCGGCTGGCTATCCGGGCTCCTCGAATCTAGGCACTTGGAACCGCCATTGGAACCCGTGGGCAAGGGGGGGACTCTCTCCTGTCCAGCGAGCGGCTCTATTTCCCACGAACGCTCTCACAGCTTGGAATAGTTTCCACACGCCACTTTTTCCCTCGCGTTTTTCCCTTTTAGGCGCAACACACGATCAGCTGATCATAGTGTTGTGCAGCGCATGCGCAGCGAGCTTTCGCACCCGCGCAGTATTGGGAAACGCGAGCAGACAAATTCCCGCCATAGCCAGAACTTAAATTTAGATTTGGATTTGGATCTGAATTTGGCTCTGAATTTGAACTTGAATTTGAATTTAGATTTTAAATTTTGAATTTTCAATTTTGAGTTTTGAATTTAGATTTTGAACTTTAAATTTTATACTTTAAATTTTGAATTTTTAGATTTTAAATTTTGAATTTTGAATTTTAAGTTTTAAATTTTGAATTTTTAATTTTAGGTTTTAAGCTTTGAATTTTAAATTATAAATTTTGAATTTTAGGTTTTGAATTTTGAATTTTAGATTTTGAATTTTGAATTTTGAATTTTAGATTTTAAATTTTAAATTTTGGATTTTGAATTTTAAATTTTGAGTTTTAAATTTTAAATTTTGGATTTTAAATTTTGAATTTTAAATTTTGAATTTTGGGTTTTAAATTTCGAATTTTGAATTTTAAATTATAAATTTTAAATTTTTGAATTCGAGTTTTGAATTTTGAATTTTAAGTTTGAATTTGAGTTTAGGTTTGAATTTGGGCTTAGGTCTGGGTTTGGATTTGAATTCAAGTTTAAATCTAAATTTAAGACTTGATTTGATCTGGATCCAAGGTTTAAATCAAGCTCGGATTTGTGCTTAAATTAGGGCTTAGGAATTGTCATCCACATTCCGCAGTTGGCTCCGGTGGGGCTAAGAGCACAAGGCCAAGGATCTCGCCATTTTCCAACCCCCCCGCTGAGGCGGCGCCAACCAAAAGGGGCTCTGGGGACCGAGAAGGAGCGGTATAACTCCCATCAGGCATTCGCAGGGGGAAATCCCCGCGCACCGAGGGACCCCGCTAGGAGCAGGTGCGATGAGTGAGGAGAAGCTGCGATCAGGCCGGGACGACGAGACCCAGGCACTAGCAGTAATGAGAGCTGAGCAGGAGCTGATGCGGGACTTCCAGCGACTCAAGCAGAAGGTCCGGCACTCGCCTCCGGCCAGCGCGCCGGATATCCACCCGGTGTCAGCGCCGCCGAAAGTGCATCTGCCGGTTTTATGCTTTGGCGACATAATCGAAGATCAGGCAACCCCGAAGCGAAGCTGGGACGCGGTAAGCCCTGACGGGAAGCAGGCCGAAGCCCACAAGAGGCAAAAGGTCGAAGCTAATGCCCCAGCGCTAGTCGAGAAGCTAGGAGCAATGCTCGACGAAATGATTGCGAAGTTTACCGACACTAAGAGCAACAACAAGAAGGTAGTACGGCACGTCACGCAGGGGACGATCGATTCGATGCAAGCTATGAAGAAGCTGCAGCTCGAAATCGTTGCCGCACTCGCTGACGGCCACACCAAGGGATCCACTACGAGTGCAAGCCAGCAGACCACCCCCACGCTGGCTACCATGAACCCTAGTGCTGTGCCTGAAAACAGACCGCGAAATGCGGCATGGCAGCAGGTCAAGGCTAAACCCAGACCTAAGAAAGCAGAAGTCAAAGATACGAGCGGCGATAACAATGGGAGCCGTGCAACTCACCCTGCAATGCCCAGGAAGCAGCGCGCCGACGCAATTATAATCAAATGCAGCGCAGGATCATACGCAGACATGCTCAAGATTGTCAAAACTGAGCCCTCTCTACAGGGACTCAAGGACAATGTGCAAGGATTGCGGAGGACAGCGAACGGTGGACTCCTCCTAAGAATGCAGAAAAACCTGGACCCATCCACGCAGCAGCTGCAAGCAGCCCTAAAGACTGCCATCTCCGGTAAAGCAGAGGTGGCGGTTATGCAGGAGACGGTCCAAGTGGAGATCCGCGACCTAGACGACATGACCAGCGCGGATGAGGTCACCATGGCCCTGTTTGCGGGAGAAGAGTGCGACGTACCACGAGACGCCTCACCCAGGATGAGAAAAGGGTTCGGCGGAACGCAAATAGCGACGGTCAACCTCAGACCCGAGCATGCGCGGAGGTTGCTCGAAAAGGGCAGAATCCGGATAGGATGGGTCGTATGCCGTATCCGAGAAAAAACTGAGCCAAAGCGATGCTACAAATGCATGGGCTTCGGACACACCTCGGCACGATGCCGAGCCTCCGACGCAACAGCTAAAGCCACACAGGAGTCATGCTTCAAATGTGGTGGCATGGGCCACAAGCACAATACGTGCCAAAACAAGCCCAAGTGCATCCTATGCACCCGAGGAGGCAAGCACGCGAAGGAGGCAGAGCACGCTACAATAAGCAGGACCTGCCCAGAATACCAGAGAGCCGTCAAGTATATGCAGAATGGTTAAGTTTCTCCAGCTTAACCTAAACCACTGCAGAGCAGCCCAAGACTTACTGTCGCAGACGGCGATTGAGCAGAGAATCGACATCGCTATACTGAGTGAACCCTACAAGGCAAAACCAGAAGGAGTATGGCAGCAAAGCGCGGATGGCGGGGCTGCCATCTGGAGCTGTGGACAGCCTCCGGAACACCTATCGCAGAGAGCTTCGAGACCTGGCTACGCCAGGGCCAAGTGCCAGGCGACTACAATATACAGCTGCTACCTTCCGCCAAGTATGCACATAGATGCATTCAAGGATGTAATCCAGGAGATTGCCCAAGACGCTCGGGGACGATCCCCGGTAATAATTGCCGGGGACTTCAACGCATGGTCCACCACGTGGGGGAGCACGGCAACAACTCAGAGGGGAACCGCCTTACTAGATGCCCTGGCGACCCTGGATGTCTGCCTTCTCAACGACGGAGGCAAATGCACATACAGCAAGGCAGGCCGAGAATCAATTATCGACCTAACCTTCGCCAGCCCGGAGCTCACTAGGAGCGTCTACTGGGAAGTTACTGACCTCCTCACCTACAGCGACCACGCAGCGATAGTGATAAAGACGAGTCACTCCCTGCCGAGCCTTCCGAATCGGCAACCTGCCTACAAAGTAGGCACTCTAAATGTCGAGGAACTCCTAGAAAACATGGATGGCAATACCATTTCTGGCGACGCAAACACTTGCGCAGACGAGGTATCTGCGAGGATCAAGACAGCTTGCGATGCGGCAATGGAGAGCTCGACTAGAGGACAAGGAAGGCGACCAGTCCCCTGGTGGAACCAAGAGATAGCCACAGCCAGGAAAGAGTGCATCTCTGCGAGGCGCAGGTGCCAACGAAGCCGTGGACGGCCCATGCAGGAGCTATTTGAGGCTCGCTACAGGGAAAGAAAAAAAAGCCTTAAAGGTGGCCATTAGAGCAAGCAAGTGGGAGTGCTTCCAGCAGCTGTGCGACGAGGCGGACCAGGAACCTTTTGGATCTGCCTACAAGCTCGTCATGGGTAAGCTCAACAGACAGCCGACCCCAACAGCTCAGGAGCAGCTTGGAGCGATAATCTCCACCCTCTTCCCTGCACAGCCGCCCCTAATGCCACCCAGCATAACGGCGAGCGAAGCTATCACCATCAGCGAAGAGGAAGTCATGAGCGCGGTGGCCAGTAGCAAAATATCCAAGGCCCCGGGACCAGATGGCATCCCAAACGCGGCACTGCACGCCGTAATCAGAGCAAATACGAGCCTATTCACAGAGCTGTACAACAAGTGCATCGGCGAGCGTACCTTCCCGAGAATTTGGAAGCAGCAAAGACTTGTGCTTATCCCGAAGCCTGGTAAACTGAACGACGATCCTTCCTCATACCGACCCCTCTGTATGCTAAACACATTGGGGAAGATATTTGAGCGCATCATCTGCAGCAGACTGGAGAGAGAAATCGAGGAACGCGGAGCACTCTCGGGCCACCAGCATGGGTTCCGAAAGAAGAGAAGCACAATCGACGCGATCCGAGAAGTGACCCAGCTTGCAGCAAATGCGATCGAAGGCGAAAGATGGCAGGGTGGCACTAAGCAATACTGCCTTGTATGTACCCTCGACGTCAAAAATGCATTTAATTCGGCAAATTGGAGCCTAGTCCTGCAGGCATTGCAGCGCGCTGGCATATCTGGATACCTGATCAAGTTAATAGCCGACTATTTCAAAGACCGAGTGCTCCTATATGAATCTGATGCCGGCCACCAACAGCACCAAGTCACAGGAGGCGTACCGCAAGGCTCAGTTCTTGGGCCTATCCTGTGG